>NW_024718273.1:10762896-10767234 GCF_018991925.1 Homarus americanus | reverse complement strand
AGAGGAGAGCCGGCAGATGACCTCTCCTAATTAACACTAAACTGGTTAGATTTGGACAGCTGTGTTTGCCCAGGTGCGTGGTCATGTCGCCGGTCGGTAATGCTTCCTAATTATTACCTCCCGGGTGTGTCTTGGCATCAGTATAAAGTAAAGCCATCCATTTGTGATATGGGTTCTTGTGAATTATTGTGTTTTTCGCACTAACGCTCGTCTAAATTAAGGTAATACCCCATGTATATTTTTATTTCACACTTTTTTATTCCTGATATTATGCTTTGTACGTAGGTCTCTCGACATTTTTTGTCGGTTTTAAATTGGAGTGCTCTTTCTTTAAGATTTTTTGGAAGGTAAATATTCGTACATTGTTGTTTTTATTGTATATCACCTGTATTAAAAAAAATCAAAGCATTTTGTTTTCTAGGCTCTGATGATGGAAAATGATTTTTCCGAAACGTTAATGATTAAAGAAACCCACTTAGTCAAGATGTTTGTGTTTTCCCTGGTTCTCATCTTCGTTATATATATATATATATATATATATATATATATATATATATATATATATATATATATATATATATATATATATATATATATATATATATATATATATATATATATATATATATATATATAAATATATATATATATATATATATATATATATATATATATATATATATATATATATATATATATATATATAGCTCGTTGAACAGGCTTTGTGTGAAATATTACAAAGTCTAGGACTGCTTTTAGTATCCTGGTGGTCCAGAAGTAGCGTTCCCCGGTCACAGTTATGGGCTCGTGGGTTCGAATCCTGGCGGGTTGAGGTGTTGATTGTATGTAGAAGTCCGCGTGCTTTATTGGGCTAATGATATATATATATATATATATATATATATATATATATATATATATATATATATATATATATATATATATATATAGCATATTAAGTGTATTTAAACGTTAAACCAATAAAAGTGGAGCAATATTAACTATGAAACATGTAAAAATTACCCAAGCAATATCTTGTCTGGTAATGGGAACAAACCCATTATCTGCCTCAGTGCAGGAGGCAATGATATTGGCCGGTATAGGAGTGAGGAGCTTCTTGATAAGTTCAAGACAGCTATAGAACGTGTTAGGTCGATGGGAGGGATCCCTAGCTTATGTGGTAATGAATAGGTTGTCAAGGGCAGTTGGTGTCACCGGCCGTCTTGAAAGATATTGCAAGTCAATATCAGTCCCATTCATTGACAACTGGGACAACTTCTACGGTAGAAGGGACCTTTATGCTAGGGATGCAGTGGCAACCCTAGCTGGCTCTCTCGAAGTCCTTAAACTGCCAGATGAACATATGAGCACGGGGGTGGAAGAGACTGCAGTGGGAGCGGGTAAGCAAATTGAAAAGATTACATGGAAATAGTGCTAGGAATGATGACAAAACTAAATTAGGCAGGCAGTTAAAACCTAAACGCGATAAAGGACTCACAACACGACTTATATAAATGTCTACTGAGCAAACAGTAGAAGTATGAGGAAGAAAATAGATGAAATCAGGGCATTGGTATGTACCGAAAAAATTGCAGGTTACATATTATTCCATACCCATAGTCAGATGAGGAAAGGAGGCGGAGTAGCAATCTATGTCAGGGATAATCTGAAGTGTGAAATAAATAAGGAAATAAAAACTGAGCGGAGTACAGAAACAATTTGGATAGAATTAATCGATGGTAGGGAAAATTAATCATAGGAGTAATATATAGACCTCCTGATCTTGATAGAGTAAATGAGCGACTTAATTGGGATGAAATGTGCAGGGCTTCCATACATAACAAAGTCTGTATAGTAGGCGACTTTAACTTTAGCCAAATAGATTGGATTGACCATACGGGTATCTCAGAATCAGAGGATTTTCTTGAAACAATTCAGGAGAGTTTCCTAAGTCAACATATAACCGAACCCACCCGGAGTAATAATATACTCGATTTAGTTCTGACAAACAGAGAAAACCTCATTAGTAATGTCGAGGTAGGGAACGAACTTGCTAACAGCGAGCACAAAGAAATAAGATTTCATTTAGAATTTCAGAGCAGCAGCAAGGAAATTTCACTAAAGTCTCAGATTTCGGAAGGGCGAACTTTGATAGTTTGAAGAGGCAGCTGAGAGAGGGGGTATACGCTTGGGGGTGAATTACATGACTTCACATGAGGTGACGTCACATAATGTACCTCACCTTATCTGGAGACCTGACGGTTAAGGATGACCTGATCACGATATCTGAGATTGACGAGTTCCACAACAATTTAAATAACAAGTTACTTTTTTTTTTGCACAAGGGCAGAACATACCATACAGAAAACTCAGATCAAACAACAATGACCCTATATGGATAAATAATTATTTAAAAATATTATTGGACAAAGGAAGGCTATAGGTAGGAGAATAAATCGTGGTGAAGTTTACCTCCAAGATTATTATAAGGTATTGGCCAGTAGGGTTAAGACCGAGATAAGAAAAGCAAAGTGGAATAATGAACTGAAGGTAGCAAGGGAGGCGAATGTTAAACTCCAAGGGATTCTATCAAATGTATCAAACTAAAACATGAGAAAAGATTGGACCAATACAGTCAGATACCGGCGAGCTAACTGATAACGACGGAGAAATGAGCAAAAATCTGAAGAGATATTTTTCAACAGTTTTCACCACCGAAAATTTAAGCGTGTTACCCTAGGCACCGACTATATACAGTATAGAGATAGTGAAGAAAATAAATTAAGCGAGATAGTAGTGACTAGTAACGATGTTAGTAAGCAAATAGACAAACCAGAGCCTGATGAGTCACCAGGTCCCTATGAGATATTTGCCAGAGCATTAAAGGAATGTAAGGAAGAGCAAAGTTGTTTAACATGTCCTTAAAAACGGGGGTAGTACCAGAATCCTGGAGGATAGCGCATGTAATACGATTTTCAAGAAGGGAGATAGATCACTATCCTCTAACTACCGTCCAATCAGTCTAACATCAAATGTAGGAAAATTACTGGAAGCAATCATTTCAAACTCTATTCGAAATCACCCGGAGAAGCACAAGTTGATCAATGATTCCCAACATGGCTTCACAAGCGGGCGTTCATGTCTAACTAATCTATTAACATTCTTTTCATCTGTTTTCGAATCAGTGGACGAGGGGCACAATTATGTTGTGGTATATCTCGACTTTAGCAAAGCCTTCGACAGAGTCCCCCACGAAAGACTAATTAGAAAAGTGGAGGCTCATGGCATGAAAGGAGATATTCTAAATTGGATTAGGGCGTTGTTACAGGACTGGAAACAGTGAGTGACCATTAACGGCACTAAATCTGATTGGAGCAACGTTACTAGTGGATTTCCCCAAGTCTCAGTACTTGGACCATTATTAGTTATTATATACATAAACAACATAGATATCGGCGTAGACAGCAACATAAGCAAATTGGCTAATGACACTAAACTAGGGCGTGTAATTAGATCTGACGAGGACTCGGCAAAACTACAGGAAGATTTAAAAAAAATTTTCGAATGGTCTGAAAAATGGCAGATGAAATTCAATGTGGACAAATGTAAACTACTCAGTATAGGAGAAGTAAACTGGGAAACCAGATATCAGATGAACAACGATGTTATTGAGAAATCCGAATGTGAGGAAGATTTAGGAGTAATAAGTAGGAATCTTAAGCCAAGTAAACAATGTGTATTTGCTCAAAACAAGGCTAATAAAGTACTTGGGTTCATAAAGGAGTGTCAGTTACAAGACTAGCGAGGTCATCCAAAAACTATATCTCGCCCTTGTGAGACGTCACTTGGATTACGCAGTTAAATTCTGGTTACTGTATTACAGAATGAACATAGAATCCTTGTAAAGGGTTCAGAGGAGAATGACAAGACTAATAATCCCGGGCATTAGGAACCTTGAGTACAAAGACAGGTTAAAGCATCTTAATTTGCACTCCCTCGAGACATGCAGGGTGAGGGGCAATATGATAGAGGTGTATAAATGGAAGTCAGGGCTAAACAAAGCGGACATTACAAAGGTACTCAAACTATCCAACCAGGAGCGAGCTCGTAACAATGGTTTTAAATTAGACAAATTTAAATTTAGGCGCGAAATAGGTAAACATTGGTTTGTAAATAGAATAGTGGACGAGTGAAACATGTTACCAAATATCATCATTAACTCGAATACGCTGGATAGCTTCAAACATAGGTTGGATGGATATATGAGCAATAGGGGTTGGGTGTAAATGGGACTGCCCAGTATGGGCCAATAGGCCCGCTGCAGTTTCCTCCATTCTT
>NW_024718273.1:10564504-10762797 GCF_018991925.1 Homarus americanus | reverse complement strand
TTATGTTCTTATGTTCAACAAACAAAAAGTGAACTAAGATATCAAGAAATAAAGACGAGCTTACCACACACCATTATTTTATGAATTATCCCTGATAACATCCAACCTGCCGTGTCCAGGTGCAAACGAAAACATGTCAACAACAAGGAGGTGGATGACAAGGAAATTTGTCCACCACACTATCAGTGCAGTTTAATTTTAGTTTTTTTTTGTAGAAATTTACAAATGATCATCTCCGCGTTTTCAATGAACTACAAACTGTACCGCAGATTATCTTCACCACTGTTTAAGCTTCATAAAATCCGCTTTAACCATGTTTATCCTCTCTTACATCTACCACAACAGCCTGTGCCTGTTAGAAATACATATCATATTGCATACAAGTTTCTATTGGCTGAGACAAAATGTAATCTTGTAGCGCATCTCTGTATGCGAGTAAATTTTTTCCATACAATCAAATTGCCGACATCACCAATGTAGGTAGTTTTCAGTAAAAACAATGAAACAAACGTCTTATAATTTTACTCGCCCATAATTCTTATTCCCTAAAATTATATGAGGCTATTTTTGGGGGGAAATTAAAGTTCTCTAGTGTACTTTAATTTTCTAAATCTTTCGTCCAGTTTATGCATTATAATATAAAGAGAATAAATGTAATGAATGAGGTGAGTAAGAAAGTCATTGCTCGTTCAATCACGATAAATATGCCTGACACAAAAGTTACAGCCACCTCGTGTTTCCTCCCGCCACTTACTTATATTTTGTTGGTTGTTATTACTTGACGGTGCCATAAATTCTTCTCCAGGGATTAAGTGGCAACAGAGTATTCCTTCCGCAGATATATTAAAAGTTTAGTTCTGTCACAATTATCCTCAAAACACAAAATCTGAATCCTGTTGTCATTTCTGGAAGACTCGCTAACTTATTAAAAGGCATCTTTCCTAAGTCATTTTAATAAAAAAATCTATTCTTAAGTGATATAAAAGTAAGTTCATTAAACTTCTAAAATATATACCACGAACCGCGAAAAAAATTTAAAGCCCCAAAGTTAAGATTAAGGGGAGATCAGAGAGAAAAAAGAAACTTAGTTGCAGGGAGGATAAACTTACCGTTAGAAGAACATTTCATGGGGGGGGCATGGCTATGTTGACTTAATATTCTCACTTACACACTGATCTGCGTCTTAATTGCCTCATGTCCAGAGTAGTGCGTGTCTTTAGCGTGTTGGACGAACGTTGACAAGGGCAAGACATCAAATTACTTTTTCGCAGTGATTGTATTTTTGGCTAATACCATCAGATAGAGCTCACGGGCTCCAGTTTCACTAATATAACAGGATTATATCTTGTGAGTTCGTTATTTCGATTTCTGCGATATGTAATGTTATTCTGGAGTCTGATATATTCAAGTTTCCTTCTCTAACGATGTCTAAGACTCTGATCATCTTGATATACTGTACTGACTCGGAATCTTTTCTTAAATATATTCCTTGTAGCTTCCCTGGTACTACTTTATCAGAAAAGAAAAGCTTCCTCTTGCTATACGATACACTTTTAATGGTCTGATATAAAGTATTAAGAATAACTATGGCCCACGTGCTAGCGACAAGTGTGAAGTCGTGTTTATGTGACTGAACTTGCCTCCGTGTATACAAGTGTCAATATGGCATGAAGTAGAGTGTATCGACTTTCATGAACATGCTGTAATTATGATTATACGTTGTTTTTTTTTACTCCACTAAATTTGCGATATTTGGGAATTACCTTAAAGAACATTTGTCACTTGAATGTACCGGTATTTTACAGATCCGATGTCGGAACTATGAAAAACAAAAGAGTTATCTGTTTTTCGATCCTAAAATGGTTTCCGTCTTGGATTTTGTGGCATCATACACTTCTTTCAGCAACATCTCACTAAATATTAACACGCGCGCATCGTAGTCACAGATGATGTGTATTGTATTGGGGACATAACTACAGTAGTTTAAGACTGTATTTATCCATATGGGTATTTACGTATATTACAGGGAGTACTATATAGGTAGGTTTATTTACATCCAACTCCAGTAGCGTACACATACTATATATTACTGCACTACTTTATTGATTGAATAATACTCATCAGAGATGTAGTGATATAGTTTAGTAATAATTATACATATATATATATATATATATATATATATATATATATATATATATATATATATATATATATATATATATATAATAATAATAATAATTAGTAGGATTAAGGATCAAGACAATAAAACACATCATGAGAGAACTAATTAATGATTCTCATTAACGTTTCGAACATTGTTTGTGATTAGAATTAGTATACAACTACACGAGTGAATCGCACCAAGTGTTTTAAAAAATCACCAGGTTTACCTTGATTGTATTTGGGAAGCAATATATATAAAGTCACATAACACAGTGATTATAAATAATATATAAACAAAGTGATACTAGTAACAAAAACAATATAGAAATATGTTTTACCTAAAGGGCAGTAAACCAATAAGTATGAAATATCCGGGGCTATTGGAGTCTGACCGGGAGGATATAGCTATGCTGTACTATGTACACCCACTAAAACATTATTCGGGACTCTTGTCAAATTGTATCACGCCGTAAGGGTGCCGAATCATTTTTTAGTGGGTGTACATGATACTTGTACACACACACACACACATATGTATACATGCACGTTATATACATGAAAACCCACTAAAAAATTATTCGGCACCCTTACGGCGTGATACAATATGACAAGGGTGCCGAATAATTTTTTAGTGGGTGTACACGTTTGTGAAATGTGTACGTCCTCTCAACTCACCAGTGGACGTAGTAAACTGTTACTTCCAGGTTGTTGGTTGCCAGGGATAGCCCCATCTGAGGCCCACGATGCGTAATAGGATGCGGTGAGGTTAACACTGAACCTACACCCTGAGTGAGGAGCAGTGGAGCTACCGTGGAGCAACTGATCCCTTGAAAGAATTAGCCTATTTGATTAAATCGCCAATCTATTCATGCTATAACGCATCTTGGTTCTCAGAGGGGCTATCCCTTGGTAACCCTGGCACTCAGCAGCCCGGAAGTAACTGTTCACCTCTTCCACTGTGGTGCTTAGAGGACTTACATTGCAAGAGTATTTTACTGGACTACATAATTTATATCATACAAAATAGCCAATATTTACTCATATTCTTTACACTTGTGTATTTTATGTTTAGTTTGAGCAAATGTCTCGCATATACTTTAATGGGTGATTGTTAACGTGTCTTCTATTTTGTACATATTTTTAGTGAAGTTAAATAAAATATTAATTTATGAAAAATCATGTTCTCGTCAGTTCACTGGTAGACCCCACCACCCCCACACCCTCCTCTCCAACCCCATTATTACTATGAACGTTTATGATTCTGCTATCCAAGTAAATCTCGTAATTGTTTTAAATAACTGACACAAGTCTACATAAATCTTCTCCTACTACTTGCAACCCTCTTTTTAAATTAGTACGCAGATGTTCACCTATTGGCGTTGATATTTAATAATCCTGTATAAGCACCTTATGTGCCCATATTTTTTTGTAGTATACAATGTCCGAGTGGCTGATGAAAGGCGACTCTTAATAGACAGCCCCCAATTACAATTGCAGTTGCCTTGGGAAACCGATTGCAACTGGATGTTTCACCTGGAACAATTCAAAATAGGCTGCAAGAAGCAAGGCTTCAACATAGAACTCTGGCAAAATCAGGAAAATCAGAAGACCGTCATCGACGGGCAATTCTTTAATTTGCACAACATCATGAGAATGAGCGGGTTATCATATGAAATAACAGGCAAATAAATAATTTATGCCTACTTGCATGAATATTATCCACTCAGGACATAGGAGAGCATACGTGCATACACAGGGAACCATCACTTCCTCCAGTATCTCCAGATATTGGACGGTGGTAAGGCGCATGAACAGGACGGAATACCCCCTCGTGTTCTGAAATTCTGGACCCTATGCTTGCTAGCCTGTTTCCCCTTTGCCTCAAAACCCAAAATTTTCTTTCTTCTTGGAAGCATGCCTCGGTTCAACCCATCCAGAAGAAGGGTGACCATTCTAATCCCTCTGACTGTCGCCCCATTGCCCTAACTTCATTCCTCTCTAAGATTTTCCAAACTATCTTAAACTCTCATTTTCTCCGTCACCTTGAACGCCATTCACTTTTGTCGGATCACCAGTATGGCTTTCGCCAGGCGAAATCTACTGGTGATCTGCTTTCCTACTGCACCCATCTTTGGTCATCCTCTCTTAGGGATTATAGGGAAACTTTCGTCGTGGCCCTCGACATTTCCGAAGCATTTGACAGGGTATGGCTCAAGTCTTTGCTTTCGAAACTTCCCTCCTATGGTTTCTCTTCCCCACTTTATTCTCAAATTTTTAGCCTCCTTGAAAACCGATCCATGGCAGTTTTTGCTGAGGGATCGATCTCTCGCTCTTTCTCTACCAATAGTGATGTTCCACAGTGGTCTGCTCCTTCACCTACTCTCTTCCTTCTTTTTATCAATGATTTACTTCACACTACGAATAATTCTGTCCATTCTTACGATGATGATTCTACTCTTCACTCTTCTTCACATTTTTCCCTTCCCCCGAACTTTCAGACTAGATCTGTTTCTAGAGATGATATCATTTCATCTATCAATGCGGATCTGTGCAGCATTTCCGAATGGGGAGGTAGAAACTTGGTTAAATTCAATAATAATAAAACACAGTATTTACCAATTATACTTTCCGAAATAGAAGATCTCCCACCAATCACATTTCAGGATGCAATCATTCTGCCAAATTCTAAAATAGATATGGTAGGCCTCAACATTTCCTCTAAAATATCATGGAAGCAGCACATCCATAACATTGCTAAAGCTCCTTTCCGAAAGCTGGGAATGCTGTACAGATGCCGTAGCTACTTCATTCATTAGCAGTTGTTTCAATTTATAAGGGATTCATTCGTCCTAACTTGGAATACTGCTGTGATATCTGGGGGTGGCTCTTCCTCTTCTGTCCAACTGTTTAGATAGTGTGGAATCAAAGGTATTTCGTCTTATTAACTCTCCTCCTTTAGTTGATAATCTATATTCCCTTTCTCTTCGCCGCACTGTTGCTTTACTCCCTCTTTTACAGGTACTTTAACGGGGAATGTTCGGTGGATTTGACATCCTGCGTACCGACGGCAAGGCCGTGGGCTCGTAACACTCGTCTTGTCCGAGGTGCCCACCGTTTCTGTGTGGGTGTCGGTCACACAAGAATAACCTGTTATAGTACAACCTTCTTTCCTCACACAGCCAAACTGTGGAACGCTCTGCCTTCTTCTGTGTTTCCATACTCTTACAATCTGTCTCACTTTAAAAAGATGGTTTTTCCTTGCACCTTCGTGGTGTAGTTTAATATAGTCTTTTTCTCTTTTTTTTTATTTTCTTTTTACTCTCTTTTTTTTCGCCCCCTCCCCCCAGGCCCCGTTGTGAGTCGATGGTCTGTGCCCGGGTGGGCTATTCCCCGTAAAAAAAAAAGTAGGGGGCTCTTAGAAATCACCTATTTCACACCTTTAGAACTAAGGCTGGAGAAGACCCTGAAAATAAAATAAGATAACACAATGAAAACTAAGCATGATAGATGAGCCGATAAGTATAGTGGACACACGAAGGACTCGTAGATGGACCAGCGGAGATGTACAGCAGTGGCGAGAGATGATCTGCCAATCAACGCTCCTCAGCTGTGTGTGGGTTCATAAAGACTAGTATTGGGGCGTGGTTTGTGGTGGCGTCGCTTTCAATTATAATTGATGATTTGCTGATAATTCGCGCCAAGTAGATGTGAAAAAGAGAGGGTGGGGGGTTAGTAGGAGCCGCAGCGACCATCAGGCGCCACAGTGGCACTTTCCCACGCTGGTTCACGCGCTTGTGGTATTTTCTATTGCGTTATTTTCTTGATATGTGACAGTTCTTATCCTCAGAATTAAATGCATTTTCCCCTAGTTAAAGGGTCACATGCAAAGTGAGAGTTGTGTCGTGTAAATCAGTTAATCAGCATGTTTGACGAAAATACTGTATAATTTTTTTCGCAAATGTTGCCTAATACACAGAATTAATTAAATGATGGGTGCTTCAAGATCCTAAAACCTCTACATATTGTACATTAAAACAACAACACGTTCTAGATAATTATTTGTAAACAATACTTTTTTTCAATAAGAAATTATATTTATTTAAATGTTACAGTTAAACACTAAATTTTTCTGTGCAACATAAAAAAACACATTATAATTTAGTGATAAAATTACTGCAGGTGATGTTCTTTGAAGGTGTACTGTTGCTGAGGACAAAATGGATTTTCTTTTTTTTTTACATTTAAATGTCTTAGTAGTGAGAGCAGCGCTGCCTAAGCAGTTCCAGAAGTGTCTGGCTCATAGCGGTGAGAGCAGCTCTGCCCTAGCATCAGTATCTAGCTCATAGTGATAGGAGCAGCGCTGCCTAAGCAGTTCCAGAAGTGTCTGGCTCATAGCGGTGAGAGCAGCTCTGCCCTAGCATCAGTATCTGGCTCATAGTGATAGGAGCAGCGGTGCCTGAGCAGTTCCAGAAGTGTCTGGCTCTTAGCAGTGAGAGCAGCGGTGCTTGAGCAGCTCCAGCAGGAACACGACGAAACTGGTGGTCCAGGCGAGGCTGAGGGCGTAGAAGACGCCTTGGAGGTGGCCCAGAGAGAGGGTCATGTTGGTTTCTGGCTCCTGTTGCCCTTGCTCCCAGTCTCGCCACAGCAGCTCTTGCATATTCTCCTATGAAAGTATATAACTTTTGACTTACACTTGAGGTGGAGATGGTAAAATTTATAATTACATAAGACTTTCAGTAATTAAAAAAAAAAATAGTCTTCCGTTCCTGGGTAAGTTATAATTTAAGTAATTGTTAAGCCTCATGAACTAGCCAAAACTTCTCTCAAGGAGAGTTCAACACAAAATTCTGTGTTTATATTTATAATCATCCGGTGTATTTAACCATTTTATATGAATATTCCACAGTATTTTTAGGCAATAATTTCAAGCAATTAAAAATATAATTATATCTTTTTTATACATATACGGGGTAGAGCTAGGCACAGGTAGAGCCATACTTGATTACTATAATTATAAGGAATCGGAAAAGACGCATATACAGGTATACATGCAGTAAAAACACTGTGGGTGGAAAAATAGAGGTTAACAGCTAGGCTTGATACATGTAAAAAAAGAGTGTGGTAACCTATTTGGGCATTATGTAATCCCCAAAAAAATTTAATGTTAATTTTTGACATCATACACCATATTAATCATTATAACCTGTAGATTAAGAAAAACTGAGGTGTGATTTTTTTCTGAACGGTTTATTATAAATGTTATGCCATCAAAGAAATTGTATCAAAGCGAAGCGTAATCAACCACAAACGTATTACCATTGAGTCCTGAGTAACTTAAAACATGACTAATAAGACATTAAAATGTAGTATTATATGATCACAATTTAACATAATATATTATGAATGCTTTCATAATATCTTAAGTATGTTACAAACATGGCTACTCATATATTATATGCCATCCTGTCTCTGGCGAAGAAGAGAATACAGTAAGTAAAAATAGTTGTTTAAGACAATACTAGAAATTAAACATATACATAATATCATTATATGAAAAGCTTAAAACGTCCATATATATATTTATTAGTTTATAGTATTATACATCATATGTATACAAGTTTTCATATCTAATCGATATCGATATTGAAACAGTTTATTGAGCCAGAAAAATAAGGATATACATATAGGATAATAATAACATTATTAACATAGCTGAGCCACTTGAGAGCCTAAGCTCTCTTGAAGGCATTGATTCAGTCCTCGTCATCAGACTCCTCTGTGTAAAACACAGATTCCTTCACCTTGTTTTGATATTCCTCCTCATCTGCTTGACAGTTTCACATCTCGGTGCATGCAATGTAATTCTTTCTGCATGAACATGGCAATGTTCCGCATTTGATGATGTCACACCCACACTTAACAAGCTTTGGGATATATTATGGAGCTGGTGGCTGGTCTGGTATTACTGGTATGAAAGTAATTTTTAATCTTCCAGCCAGGCTCCAATGGCGAAAGCATTTAACTGCATCACAAGACCACAGAAGAGCTTGATACCTTGCTCTCATATATGATACTTTCGAGGTGCTGCAGTCGGTGGTAGTTTTTCAGCCTCTGCCTGCATTTTCTAGAAGTCATCCCATCTAACTTTTTGACAGTTCAGTGAAAGTCATTAGTGCATTTCGTGGACAGTAGAGCTTACATACAAATACCTCTGGACCAATATACATGTCTGCAGGAGGGGCATTTGGTCTATTCAGCATCTTGAATGCATTGAGGACCTCTGTGTTAGATTTCATCAAAGTACTCCAACATGTTTTCTTTCCTTTGCCAGCAAATTTTCCTGTGCAGTCAGATCCTGTGAAGGCATGGAACCTGGAAGGCTCTCTGCCATGTCTGGCCCCAATAGCATTATATATGGATTTGAAAGAAACAATGTGTTGTCGCTCACCAGTTCCTGTTATCATACTTGCATTTTCTCCAAATCGAGGCTGCACTGATATGCCTAGAATAAACACACCAGTGTCTGGTGACATGATATGTACAGTACTGCCTTTCTGTGATGCATATATGGCATGAATGATGAGCAGAGCATATGCTTCCTCGTGGTTACTTTTCAACTGTTCAACATTTTCACCAGTTGACTAAACACCGTGCTTTGTTGATAGCACAAACGAGGTTTTGCTTGAGTGGAACAGAATCGCCAAACTTGTGCAGAAGGTTTACTTCTGATTTGCTTCTTGTTGCATGGTGTACAGCCAATCCTAGGCCAAGAACATGAGGGTTTTCATGCATATGACGAAAACTATTCCATCATTTTCGGGCATATACATAACTTGTCTTTGTAGCGTATATAATATGGGCGATCACATTAACAGGTCGGTCTACTGATTTCTCCCACTCTGTCATGAAGCTTGACACAGGCCCTACAATAATCCATCTCAATATGGTTTTGAGCAAGACAGGCATCTCATTGGATTCACTTAAGGTTCCTGAAAATGTTTAGGATGTACATTTCAGGATAGCCTGAAGAAAAAGCTTTGCACACTCATTTTTATATATATTTTTGGATAGCATGTGTTTCATGTGGAATCTTGGCAGATGTATCTACAGCACATATTTTGTTTTAGTGGAACACATTCGTTCAGGTTCATTGACCCTTGGTGACTTGACAAACTCTACATCACTTACATTAGAGACTATTTTCAGTTTCATATCCTTTCTTTTTATTATGCAATCTGCTTTATGTTTTTTTTTCATTATACAGTTCTAAGTTTTGTGTACTTCATTCATGTCTAATATGTTACCAGCACTAAGAAGATCTGTCAGAAGACTGTAAAATAAAATTTCTGCTGTAATCTTAGGCCTGTTATCACAGTCATATTTCAGTGTACTCGTTGCAGCTGAGGAGTGAATCCGTTGTACATTTCTCATGCAGCAAGATAAGTGGTACTTGAAGTCATACGCATGAGCATCACTTGGGTCCAGTGCAGCATTTACTTGAACTTTCCACTGCCTGTTGTAACTACTTTCAACTGCATGTCGTAGTTGTTTCCCAGCAATGAAACTACGGATCTGATGTACAGGTTTTCAATCATTACACTGACAAAAGAAGCAATAGTATTTATTGAAATGTGTAGAGAATGATCTGTGATACCTTGGAAGCTAAACGGATGAGGAAGTTGGCCTAGCATCACTAGTGTCAGCGTGGCCTGCCTTTGGTGTTTGGTGGAGGTGCCTAGCCTGTTTGAATACCTTTGCATACCTGCTTTTCAGTCGCATTAGAGTTTTTACATTGATAGCTTGTTCATATCATTGTAAATGTCATGAAGCAAAATTGTGATCCAAATCTTTGCAAGATAAATCACCAATGCGTTTGATAACTGATACATAGTACGTATTACCGTATTCAGAACGATCACTTGCACAATCTATGAGCTTATCATAAGATTCCGGATCAGGTTTTTTCACCAGTGTGCCACCAGTTATTTTACTGGTGATGCTATATTGAGCAAACCATATACTGTATGTTATTCAAACCACCACAAATACTTCAAATACCGCTATACACATTCCAACGTCGAAATCATAAACTGAATGCCAGCACATCCACTATTCCATCAAACCGCTACCACTATGTTTGTTAACAATTCTAACAGGCCATTCATAACACAAGATCTAACAGATACACGTATGCACACTTTATGCATATATTATTCTGCATACTTATAGTAACTAACTGGGTTATTTAAGATTTTGACATTTTATGTAATGAACTTAATTTGAAAATCCAAATGGTAGTATTTGATCTTTTATCACCTTAGACACTCAGTGCGTCATGCCTCTCGAGCGATTTTTTCCTCGATTACTTCTCTGGACAAATACGACCTGATATCCCATCAGAAAAAATTACACCATATACTTCTTAATCTACAGGTTCTGAGGTTTAAAATGATATATGGTGTAAAAAATAAAAATAAAAATAAATTTTCGGAACCACTTATTGCAACATACAGTAAGCCCCGACACTATTAAAGAGTCATTCATGTCTTACCACTCTTGTATTGTGATTGTTGTGTTGACGCCAGCTTCTACACCTTAGGCTATAACCCATGTGTGAGAGTCCTGTGGCATCGAGCGACTAGGGCAAAGACGCGCGACCTACTTTTCAAAGCGACCTGTCCCACGTGCCAGCGTCTTGCCGGTATAAACATGCCGTCTACGCAGCGCAGACGTTTGCGGATACTTTTAGAAAATAATGCCTTTCAACATGTGATACCTGAAGAGATATCCAGGAAAAAGCATTCCATATATCAGAGGAGGATGGAAGTAGGAAAATTTCACCATCTCTACAAGGAACCTCGTCAAGATCCAAAGAAGTTTCACGAGTACACCAGAATGTATTCGGATTGGGCACGAGGCCTTCCCACTCTGTGTATATTTCTTGAAACCTTGTCTAGGAATGCTCGGAATAAAGAAAAAATAATTACAGATTGTCACATGCCAGGCGTGTTGTATAGTGTGCATTTGGAATTTGTACAATTAAATGGAGAATTTTAAATAAGACTATTGCTACAAAGGTAGATACTGCTGTTGACATTGTAAAGTGTGCTACACTTTTCCATAAAATCATCATTGACACAAAGGGTCTGGACGGAAAGTCATATGCATTTCAAGAATGTACAGATGAGAATAGCACAGCACCCTCTAGAATAAACAATGCTTCACATTCTTCTGCAAAGAATGTAAGAAAAACATTTTGCAACTACTTTAATAGTACACAAGGATTTATTTCTTGACAACATCTAGGTGTTAACTGTGGAAAATGAATGTATAGCTTTCTTTTGAGAATGCGAGGACTCGCGCGACTTTGGAAGCAGCGATCAAAATATTTGATCGTTGTTTCCAGGTCGTGCGTCTAGTTCCCGCTTCCTGGTCGCTTGCGAACTCTTCATGCGTCTACTTGAGACACATCAAAGAAAACACATGTTTATCCGCTACACCAAGGTAGCGCGTTTACTCGTGTGGTAGCTCGATGCCACAGGACGCTCGCACATGGGACATATAGCCTAAAACAAATTCACGCCTAGGTGGCCATCCCTCGTACACAATAGACGCTCAATATGTTAACCACTTTGCGGCAAAACTAACTTCGTATATCAGAGTGTTTTACCTTGAGCCAGTGCTGGACCAGACCAGCCTCCATCAGTCGCTGGATGCCTTGGTCAAACTTGTACTTCCAGGATGTGTATTTGGGGAAGAACCACGACATGTATCCAGGGAACAGCTGTTCTTTCACCATATACCAATTGAACACCTGTAGAGCGTTCATTCACACGGTATTGGTCATACCTCCGCTGATTACCTTAATATGACTTTGAAACATCGTCAATGATGAAATAAAAAACTAGTTACTGTATATATGCAATAAATACTACTTTGCATTGACAGCGCACAGTATAATTCACACGGAGTACTCGTATTCCCATACATCACTTTTTCGTGGATTGAAATATTTATCTCATTAATAAAACGTTTAGAAGCATTTGTTTGGGGACCTTATTTGTTTTACTGAAAGAAAAAAAAATATTATCTATATACATAATTAGCGCTAATCCTGCTCACTGTTTATTCCCCGCCAGTTTGTTGCCTTACATATTTTTTTTTTTTTGCACCAGAATTAGCCTTAGTAAAAATAAAAATATTATTATTATTGATATATTAACTATGCTAATTGTATCAACTATGGCCAGATTGCAAAAAAAAAAAATACGGAGACAAATAATAAATAATTTCGTTTATTACATTATTTGAGGGTAGTTATACCAAAAAAAGAAAACCAGGAAATTGTGGAACACATTAAATGGTAGACCAATAAATATTGAATCATCAGCCACATAGACTTTGAAATATATGTAACTTGAGGAGACATGTGAGGTTATTACACTATTCCAAAAATATGTTTAAATCGATTTTTTTTACAGAGAGAGAGAGAGAGAGAGAGAGAGAGAGAGAGAGAGAGAGATGAAATGCGGTAGATAACATTAAAGAGACAGATAAATTTCTTTGGCATTACCTTGTGATTGACTGCCAGGATAATGCTGTTGTATGAAGCAATGTCGACGAATGCGTGATTGCCTGCCAGCATGGCACGTACAGCGTCCTCCCTCTGAGGCAACATCTCCAACTTCCCCAACAGAATCTGATGGGTATCGTCCTCAGACTTCTTCAACCTACCTAGCAAGCTGCTGCCCTCGTCAATTACGGCCACTCTTAAAAAAAAATGAATTTTAGTGGAACTACTAGTAGACGTATTATTATTACTGTTCATGCTGGAAAAGCTTTTGGAGGCTTTTGCTCATATATCCCCACTCATTTTTATCATTATGATAATTGTCACGGAAAAAAAGTATGGAATGTTCAGATGAAAATAGTTGAATACATCCGATAACTATAAATACTCTACACAGAGGACTTTGAAGAAAATTATTCACATAATCATAGGTATAGTGACTGGTAAAAGTGGATCCCATAGATATTACTGCCCGTCATGGACACGTTGCAAGCTGAGATAAGTCCACACAATCTTGCACACACAGAACATCCTGCCCATCTGTTACACTAATTACTTTCCCGTCCCTATTCAGCTGGATGATATGTTGTGATAAGAATTGAAATAAATATATTTATTTTTAATCCACTCGCAAGAACTAGGACCAATTTCGTGGTAAAGGACTTGAAGGCTTCACCCTGCGTCTGGTTCCTATGCCTCGTCTCTCTCTAATTGATCATTTCAGACTACACTGCAGATAAGCGTCCCATACCACATCCACTCTTTTCACTTTTTCATGCCACCGTACAATGTAAGGCTCAAATACAGCTTTGCTGTACTATTTGAAGGTCTTCGTTGTCCCTGGTTTGAGCATCTGCACAACAGGAGCACCATCAATGACCACTGCTGAGACATCAGGTTCACCTGTCCTTGTTTCACAGAGTTTTTCAAAGCACTGTAACAGGTCAGATTTAGAGCTTGTTCGTAATCTGCCACCGTCCAAAAATAGGAGGAGGATAGGCCTGATTCTCATGTGCAAAGAAGTCGTCAAGACTGCCAACACGGTTTTGACATCCAATATAGAGTCTGGAAAATAACAGGCAGTCATTCCTTGCTGACTTGAGCTTAAGGTTAACCTGCACAGCTTGTTATGGTCGATCATTTAGTAAAGCAAATTTGTTTTGAGGTAGTGGCACCCACAGTATTGACCATTGACACATCAGCAACAATATTGTTACCAAGGGACACAAGTTCCTTGCTTTCATCCGAGAATGGGTTACCGAGTTCTATAATGGTGTCCACCATTGACTGCACAGGAGCTCTAAAATTACTTTGAAAACTAGGCACCTGTTGATGGTGCAGTAATTGCTCTTCTGCATTTAGGTGCATATTTTTTTCAAATTCGTTAAAAAGGGTGGCAATTTGTGGGCCTCCATTCATCCACCTACGGAGGGCTTGTGGATTTCCAGTCAGGCCAGTGGCTCCACCCTCACCCTTTACCATCTCATTATTTTGTTCATGGCCCTGATCCAGAGACATGGCAGAAAATGTATGTCTTGTCTTAAGATATGTGAATTTCCCAGCTTCAAATTCTCTAGCGCGCTGGGGATGTTTACTGGCAGCTCCTGCATGTTGTGTACATGTACAGATAACCAGCGTGAATAGTGTGTACGATCCAATGCAAAGAACCACGGCATGAGCCGAACAAGGGCATCAACGTACAACTTGAAATTTGATGACCTGAGAGACGTCACAAACATCAGCACAGTTAATTCTAGTTCTAGAACAAGCGACCAGTATATGAACTGGAAATGGCGTCTTGCCATATCCTGGTACCGTGATGGAAATCCTTCGCTACCAGTGTCACCTTCAAGCTTTTCAAAATATTCATCATACGCTTGGCACTGCAATATGTATAAGGAAGCAGCTGTAACTTGGTGTGCGTACCTCGTACGCTTTATATGAACTGCTGAGAGATATAAGTCTCCTTTACTTGCTGTAGTAACCTGGGCTTGTTTAAGTGCATCTGTCCATCCACTTCCAACCATCCAAATCCCTACTGCCTTCAGGGCCGCCATCTCAATATGCGATCCTCCAAACATTGTAACTAATTTATCCTCACCGTACGAGTCAGACCATGTTCACTGAATGTTCTTGGCTGTAGCATAAAGGGGCTGGTCACAGGCAAGGACTTGTATCTGATCTGGATTTAAGTGCTTTACTGCATTAAGAACAATAGTCATGCTATGACAGATCATTGCGTAGGAGTGAGAAGTCTTCAAAAAGTGGTAATAAACCAGTTGAACATCTAGCAGGAACATCAGCCATCTGTTGAGATGCATGATATGCAAACCAGCGATATTTTGTGCATCATCGAAGGCTCTTAAACAAGATCGCCTATTTTCTTCTAACCATCCATAATCATCCTGGACTTGAGTGTTCATTGTGTGTCCATCAGGTAGAGTGGTCAGCACAGCAGCTGGCATTGGTGGATTGAGTGGAGGTTTAACAGTTAGTGGTACATGTGTGTAGAATTCTGGCAAAGGTGAATGCTTTTTGAAGAGGAAACTAGCTTGATGTTCACGTTCATCACTCTTATTCCCTGTTCATCAAAGTCTGAATGTTGAAATAGGGATATTCCAGTGCCGTGAAATGAATCAGTTGCTGAATATGAAGATGGGTTGTGATTTATGTTGTCAACTGCACCTGTGATAAATACACATGTTTTAAGGTTGGTTGGGATTACTATTTGGCTCTTCTTGTATTCTTCACACACAGCATTGGCCAGATCTATAGACAGCTGAAGCACCCTGTCATAAGAGAGACATATTCTATGTTGAAACAATTTGTCAATTATCCCACGGTTCCTGGTACGTGCATGTATCATCATTCCAGTATAAAGAGGGAACGGTGTCTCCTGGTTTTGGCAGTGACGCACTGTCGTGGTTGATGAGTTACGTCGTTTATGTTTTATGCAATTGTGCCTGATAAGCCCGGCTAATGTAAGTGCTTCAGATCGTACGGGGTTGTTACACTGTTGTATATTTGGACCCTCTAACAGCATGAGCATAAAAGCAATAAGCACTGCAGGAACAGATTTCTCTCGGCAGTCAGATAAAAAAGAACCTTCAAAACATGGGAAATGGTCAAACATTCCTACGTAATATCTCAGCTGCTTTGGCCAAACAAATATCATCTCTCTCTCAGCAGTTTCATCAAAGGTGTCAGACAATATTTTCCCCACTGTTGTGTCAAGAACTAGTAGGACATCTCTCCCTTTTTTGTGAGCTTGTAGGGCTGGAATATGTGGTAGTAGCTTGTCCTTGAGTAGAGTAGAATGCATTCTCTCTCGCTGTTGAGCTTCAAGTTGATCCTGTCGCTTGCTGTATATTTTAACTAAATCTACTAGCTTTAATATGGGATTTTTCTTATCACTAAGTACTTCTTCAACGAATGTTATAAGTTCAGCAAATGTTATGCTACTATGCAAGTCATTTTCTTGATCTTCAGCTGATTTTTGAGAGTTTATACCTTTGGCCCGGTTGTTAACGATATTAAACACTTCAAGTGACATTTCATCTCAATTGCTATTACATCACCGACACTTACTTTTGATGGCAACTTGGTGTCGCCCACACAAAGAGCAGCTGACCTGACTCTCCAGTCCAACCCATAAGTACATGACTGGTGCAGTTCACCAGGTTTTTTTCATATCCATCACAAAAACGCATTCTGCAGATTCATCCACTGATTCATGAGAACGTCTGATTCGCTTTGTCACGCCTTCTGGTGTTACATCACTTATGGAGTCATCAGCCGTTTGGTTATAGTTGTCTCTGCATACCTTGTGTCACTTTGCTTTATGGTTTTTTAGTGTGGTTTGTTAGCAGATAAAGGGGCATTTTATATTACAGTGTCTTGAAATAAGAACCATAAATTTGTGATTAAAATTTTTTTTTCAGGAAAAAATCGAAAACTTTTTAAACAAAAACAAACAAACAAACAAACACACTTTGGTCTGACAAAAAATTATATAGAACAAGATGTTTTTGTAAGGTCAAGATGCATAACATAATCAAATATCAGTATATTTAGACAAATAATAAGGGAGCTGTTGCAGTTGGAAAAACTATTCCGGAGGCGTTCCCGCGGTCAGTCTCAAGGTGCGCTGCAAGCAACCAGGGGACGCTGTTCAGTTGGCGCTCATATTTCTAAACTAAAGTGAGCAATCCTCGTGCTTATTCGCCTTACTATATAACTTATAACAGGATGACCCATTGATGAGCAGAAAAATTATTATTCTTAGGTCATGCATGGTAGGCAACGCCTAAAGTTAGCTAAATAAACTAAATCACTACTTCTCTCTCGTTTTCTATAATAAATATTCACAGCACTGCACATCATTAAGAGATTTCTACCTAACACAATAACAGAAAAGAAATTCTCTACCTTACAAAAGGGCTTAGTAGCAAAGCCAACCACAATTCATTACCAATAGAGCTTAAAGGGCATCTGTGCTGCAGTGCTCGTTCGTTCGTTGATATGCCTTTGTGGCCGTCGACATTTTGGGTCATAACGGCCGTAGAAATTGTGATATTTTGTTGGACCCGTGGCTTTTCAAGGTGTTTTTTTGTCTTTCTTCTTCTTTCTTTTACTCTTTTTTACTACCAGGCAGTTAATCAAAGGACGTGGATCGCACAGACACATATTTTTTTTTTTAAGGGATATTAATTTTTAGTCAGTGATGGTGAATGGACTGCTTGATTGATGTGTGGGTTGAAAGACTGTATGAAATATGATGATAATTATAAATATATATGTCAAGGAGGGGATTTCGTTCCCTAAATTTTCTTTTATATAGTTTATTTTTTGTAGAATTTTTAATATTTTTTATTTTTTATTGTTTTTGGTCTTTGGTTCTTTTGTATTTTAAGATATTTCTTAATGGTACCGATGGTACTGTCACGTCTCCATATTTTCCCGTACAAAGAAATGAGGGGGTAGGGGTACTCCGCGTGAGGCACAGGACGGACACTCAAGCCGCCCATGACCTATAAACTTATGCTTCAGACCGGGGACAAGCGCAAACACCACACCTCACAGCTCAAGCAGCTTTATAATCTCCCAAGAATTACAAACACTTATAGATGTCATGATGCTGACCCATAACACAGGATAGAAGAGAGATCCTCCTTTTTGGGGGAAAATATTCGGATGAATTTTCCCTTCCCATATGGTGTTATACTGCATAAAATTTCCCCCTGTTAAGAACCTCTGTTGTAGTGATCACTGTACCTGCAGTCACTATCAACCAGCTGCTGGAGGGCGTGGATGTTGATAACTGTACCTGTAACCACTATCAGCCAGCTGCTGGAGGGTGTAAATAGAGATCACTGTACCTGTAGTCACTATCAGCCAGCTGCTGGTGGGTGTAGATGGTGATCACTGTACCTGTAGTCACTATCAGCCAGCTGCTGGAGGGTGGTGATGCGCTGCGGGTAAGCGGGGCTGGTGAAGATGGCAATGAGGTTGCAGGTGTAGGCGGCGCTGACGACGAGGCAGTAGAGGTACCAGACAGCCAGGAATATCCTCTGCCATAGTGCTCTAGGGAGAACTGGCACGCCCTGGCTAAACATTCCACGCTGCAGATACAGCCAGGTGGCGGCCACACCGCCCAGGAACGGCTGCCCCTGGACCTGCTCCTGCACAGTAAGGAACCACCGTTAAGTGGTAAAATATAATGAAATACTGCCGCCTGACTATCGCCTGGGCGCTAACCATCACATGAATATGACATGGTATATTCAATGGATCTAATGTACAACAGGGAGGAACTGTGGGCGGGTGTTTTACTATTATGTTTGTACAGTATAAATTTCATATGAAACTCATCGAATTATATAGCTCTTGCTCTATTTTCTTTAATACTCTGGCAAATATCTCGTCGGGACTTACTAGGTTTTAATTGATTTATTTGTTTACTAACATTGTTACTAGTCATTACTATCTTACTTATTCTATTTTCTTCACTATCTCTGTGGATAGTCAGTGCCTCGGGTACTATGTTTAAATTTTCGGTTGTGAAAACTGATCAAAAATATCTGTTCAGATAATTACTCATTTCTCCGTCGTTATCAGTTAGTTCGCCGGTATCTGACTTTTGGTTCAATCTTGTCACGAGTTTTACTTTGATATATTTGGGAGAATCCTTTAAGGATTTACTTCGCCTCCCTTGGTACCTTCAGTTTATTATTCCTCTTTGCTTTTCTTATCTTTGTCTTAACCCTACAACTCTCCTTATAGATAGGACACCATTTATGATAAAGATCCCTTCCTTCATCCTACTACGTTCGATAGCTGCCTTGAACTTATCAAGGAGCTCCTCACTCCTACACCGGCCAAAATCATTGCCTCCTGCACTAAGGCAGATAATCGGCTTGTTTCCATTACCAGACATGATATTGTCCATCCTATCAACTATATCCCCCACTCCAGCTCCTGGCAAACACACTCTTATTATATTTATATTTTTGGCACAGAAAGTTCTATCTACTGTAGGTACTTTACCTGGAAATCCCCCCAAATTAAGGTTTTCATACCTTCCTTGTCACTCTTGTCCCTGACTACGTTACCGTCCAATTCGTCTATCAAAGAACTATAAAAGTTAGTACACTTAGCTGTTGTTTCCTTGTTGTCTTTTTCAACATCAGTTTGGTCATTCCTTTCCTAACGACCCTCCATTTGCATGTGTTGTCGTCAGTCACAAACTTGTGTTTCCCTCCTTCATCCTCGCAATCACTTCCTTTAACTTCAAGTTTTCGTCCTTGACCTTCACTAACACCGCCTTCAAAAAGGCAGAGACCTGGTCACAGCTACCACTAGCCATTGCACTGTCAGTTTATATATATATTTTTTAATTTGCCCTGCGAGGAGCTAGTTTATAGGGCACCCCCTAGTATCCTGTGCAAGGCAAAGCGCAAAAAGCGTTACAGCGCGCAACAAGGAAGCACGCAGGGTTCATGCTTGCCTAGTTGACTTATGCATTTAAGGGCGTAAGTGCCTGAGGGGCCATTGATTTCTTAGGCAAGTTACATATTATCAGTTAAACCCTGGGAGCTAAATTGGCCGTGACCTTTCCTCTAGCGAAGTCAGTACACAACTGGGGCAAGATCAGCACAACTGCATTGGTTACGATACTGTCAGTGTGCCATCAGAGTTTGGGTGGAGTGGCAAGAGGGGAATCTCTGAACTCAGAGGAAAAATCTCTCATCTTAAAATGTCAGAGTATTCCTTGCATGGAGGAATGAGGGTTTCGTTGTAGACTTTTTTAAGAAGAAAGTGTATAGTGCTATAAATAATGCCACCACAATGTCCACCAGTATAGTGCTATGAATAGTATCACACAGGTTGACACCAGCTTAGTACCTTTAATATCACACCAGCATGCACTGTATGGCGTGCCATCATTGCCTCTGACATCCCACGGTATGATATGATTTGTGTGATGTCATCTGCGAAGATGATAATGTTCACTATGTTGTGTTGGTTCTGGGAGGTTCAGGTGAATGGTGTTGGGGAGAGGACGCCCCCCTAGGGCACTCCACTTTCGAGGTCTAGGGCTAGCCCTATATACGTACCAATTTGCAGTTGTGCTCTATAGTTTCGTAGGTAGTCACATAGGATTCTCTCGCTTACTGCGGGCAAGTGTAGTTGTAAGATTTTGTACATTAGGCCTGTGTGCTACACTTTATCAAAGGTTTTGCCACGTCTCTCACGACAAGGTTTACTTGGTTTCCATGTTGTTTTTCTTTGGCGATGATTTCTGTTATTATAGCTAAGGCAGATTGGGTTACTTTCCCTCTCCTGAAGCTATGTTGTCTTGGGTTGTGTTGATTATTTGTATCCGGGAATTTTTGTAGCCCGTTGTTTATAATGCGCTCTAGGAGTTTGCCAGTTATTTCCAATAAAGATATCGGTCTGTAGTTGGTTATTTGTTTTGGAACCCTGCCTTCTTTGGGGATGAAGATAATTTTAGCGCATTTGAGAGCATCGAGGAAGTAATCGACTGATAGGGCTGAGCTGTATATATTTAGGAGTACGTTGATTGGTATGTTAGATAGGTTTAATGACATATTTCGAGTTATGCCACTTATTCCAGGGGCTTTTTTTCTCTAAATTTGTTTAAGCTTTGTAGTTGTTCGCCGTGTTCTATGAATATACTGGGTTTTAGTCTATTTGGATTTCCTGTATGGTAGGGCGTCAATCTATTGTTTCGCTCTCTTACCCGGTCTTTAATGGTTTCTTCATGTTCTTTATCAAAATTCTCATCTTTTCCTGATATTCTTAATGTATTTTTCCATTCTCTAGGTAAGGCCTCTTCCTTTTCCTGGTCTGTATAGAATTTTTCTTAGTTTTGGTCTTTTATGTAGCTTAGTGTTTTTTTTTAGTGCCAAGTAATCTGTTAATGTTTTGCCAGAATGTTTTTGTGTCCTTTGTCGTATCTCTGTTTCATATTAAACTGTTCCATTTTTCGCTGTTATCTTTTATATATTCTTCTTGTAGCCTCTTTAATACTTCAGTGGGTTTATTACATGGTAGGTTTCTGTATGTCATAACTGGGGTTGTTAGGTTGATTGCCTGCTTTATGGCGTTGTGTAGTTATACAATTATTCGTCGATTTATTCAAGTGTTACTTGTTTTACATTCATTAGTGGGTAATTTTCCAGTAGTTCCTTGTATTTTATCCAGTCTGTTTTGCTCATCTGGAGTCTTGTTGGTATTTTTATTTGTATTGGGCTAGTTGAGATTGTGAATATTATCGGGATATGATCACTTGGTGTAATGGGATATTTCTCTATGTGATAGTTTAGGAATGCTTTGTTGTTACACAGGATTTTGTCGGGTATTGAGACGCTGTTTGGTCCCATCCATGTGGTAAAGTACGGACCCAGGTGTAGTAGTCTTCCGGTGTTTATTATTGTTTCTAGTGCTGTACCTATATTGTTATTGTTGCCATTGGTAAATATACGATGTTTAGCATTAAAATCTCCCAGAATTGACATTGGGATATTAGAGTTTATTAGTTTAAGGAGGTCTTTGAAAGGGAGGAATGATCTTCTTGGGAGTAGGTAAGTTGTTGCAATTACTATTTCGTCCTGAGTTGTCTGTAGCTTGATAGCAATAAATTCACTGTTAAAGTTGTCTACTATTATATGTTTGATTGCTTTTCTCACCGCTAATGCCACTCCATTGTGTTTTTACCCGCTTTTGTTCGATTGGTGATTGTCATAGTTGAATATTTTTATTTTTTGTCAGGTTCGCCATGTGCACTTATTAGAATAATGTTCGGACTGATTTCTTTGTATATGTTGCAAAGTTATGTTTTGCCCGCATTCCAGTCACGGACATGTTGCTGCAGGATCTTGAGTGTTTTCAGTTGAAGATGATCCATTATTTCTTCTTCTTTGAGGGAGGTAGTTGAGGGGGTGATCTCATTTCGCGAAGTCCCGATGTTTTCCTATTTAGTTCTGCTAGTGAGATTACATTGACGTCTTATGTGCCAAATTTTATTTTGTCTTTCTCGATCAATCACCATACGATTACTTGATCATACCGTTCATCAATGTACTGCCATACAATATCTTTTGATGTAACTTAAGACCTCGATGAGTTTTCCTGATTTTTTTTTTTTTTGTGGCTGGAATGGTATTATTGACGTTTGTTAGAACCTAAAACCTATATCTGATGTGTCTTCAGGTATTGGGGGTAGGTGTTGTTTAGTAGTGAGCTTCCTCCTCTCCTTGGTCATTGTTTTCCTCTTTTGTCCCGCGCCTTGTGGTATTCTTGGGTCTCTTGGCTTCTCGTTTATTTCTCCGGGTTGTATGGCTTTTTTAGGCTCGGTATCGTGAGTTGCTGGTGTTTGTGCTGTTTCTTTGCGAACGTCTAATATTTTCCTAAAGTTCTCAGTAAGTTCTAAAATGCTGGTGGCGTGTAAGGGGTTTGCTGATTTTGGGTTTGATGGGAAGTTCATTCATGACATGTTGTTTATTTCCAGCATTCTATTTAGTTCATCGACATAGGACCTTGGGGCTATAATGTTATGGAGGTGAGCATGTTGCATGGTCACCATTACCTTGAAGTGATCTGTATCACTAAGGTTTACCACCGTGTCAATGGATGGCTTTCTTGCCTCCTTTACCACCCTCTTTGCTATTTCTACATATTTATGTTGATCTTTGTTCTTTTCATTTTGCTCTTCTGCATCCTGTTTGTATTTTATGAGGGTCTTTTTAATAGGGCTGGACATGGCCATGGTTGGGTGGGTGTGGTATACATCTCCGTTCCTTTTGAAGTTTCCACAACCTTTGTTAGTGTTATTGCACTGGGTATAAACATGCTCTTCTTCTTCATAGTTGGTGCAGTATTTTTTACCTTTTTTGGGGCAGTCCTTTGCAGTATGTTCTTCACATTTATAGCACGTGAAGCATGTCAGGAGACCTGTGAATTTTTCCCTCTTTATTTGGTGAGGACGTCTGGGACACAGTGGTTAGGACGTTTGGCCATGGTTCAAATTATTATCAATAACAACATAATGACCATAACTGTGAAATCACAGCTTATTTAATATCATAAGAAAAACCTAACCTATCCTAGCATAACCTAACCTAACCTAACCTAACCTGAAGGTTCCTGACTGGATGGCTCATAGATGTATTAAGGAGATTATATATTACAGTAAGGAATTTTTTTTTGTGCTTGGCCCTAATGTTCACCCTACATTCAACTCGTGGCCCAAAGGCCCAGGGGTTACTTTACATCATATATTGCACATTTGATAATAATAATAATAATAATAATAATAATAATAATAATAATAATAATAATAATAATAATAATAATAATAATGCCAATTTTTCCCAATTTAAATTCACTGTTTAACACAACTGAAGTATTTGGTTTGTTGATTTTATGCAGGACTGCTGTTAACTGAACTATTTTTGTTCACATCAAGTTCGTATAACAATAAATATGTGGTGCCTGATTGTTTTGATTGATAGCTAATCCCTTCAGTAAGATATCTTATCTATTTTATTCTGGCTACTGCTATAAGATTTTATTCAGCTGGGAAATTCCATATCTTAGGCAATAAGTTATGCAAAACTTCGCTGCATATAAAAGATATAGATACAAACATATCCATAATTCATTTGCTCACAAATGCAAAGGAACATCTTACGTAGATCATGGATTCATCCCCCTCTCACTCTGTTTAACTTAAATATTTTTATCTGGCTAGCGCGAGACGTAATAGTCTGAGGAAACCTCTTCGGTATGTCAAAAACTTATTCTGCATTGTAATTCTCTCCCAACTGATATACTGTACGTACACTTTCCTTTCTCCACTCTCCTCCCCCAAGAAAGACACCCCTACTCCACCCTCCGCTCACTATCGAATGCTGCGAATTCACACTTAAGAATTCAGGGTTCACACCTCAGGGAGAGAGAGGATTAGCAATGCTAAGTGGTAAACCGAGAAGTGGAGCCAACTGTACCTCGAAAACTAACGATGCAGAGGAGGGAGAGGAAGACGCCAGGATTACCAGCCAAAATGTGTTGGCGAGACACGTGAAGTTACATAACCAACTGAAGCATTACTCTACTGTAAATCTGTTTTGTACTTAAATTCTTAATCTTGTGTACGAACGATTTGTAAAACCTGGAAAATATTAGCAAACGATTTTGTAAATTAGCTGCAAAAGATGGTCAGGTTGCGAACACGATGTATATCATTGATAAAAGCCTAATAAACATATTTAACGGCAATTGAAAAATAAGAATATTAAAAGCAGAATTAATTATTTTGTTTGAAATAATAGTAAGTGTGTGTGTGTGTGTGTGTGTTTGTGTGTGAGACATAGTTGCTTCACCTGTAGAGTCATGACCAACACGGCGACAACAAATGTTGAGAAGAAGGCGGCCCACACGAAGTGTCTGAAGGGCCGGTAGACGTTCATCCATTCTGGGAGTGGTTGTGGCCTTACTAGGAAAACTCCAAAACCTTCCATACAGAAATACTGCGATGCTTCAAAGTCTTTCATACGGTCATTCGTTAGAACGAAAATATTCACAGAAAAATTCTTTTCTTTTCTATGAACCTCTCCCAATAGGCCAACCCATAATCCGTTTTCTAAGACACCCCACTTAAGATTAATTGGTCTATCCGTCATGGTGTACGTAAAGTTCAGCGTTGATGACAGAGTGTCTAACACCTCTACCGACACTCCACCTCCAGTACTCCCAGAAAAAGAGTTCCTTTGATACAGGAAGGGAGGATCATCCATCCAGGTTGCTAGATGAAACTTATAACCGTCAAACGTCGGAAATCGATCAATAAATAATTTATCCCACTTGCTGTAGTTCTGAGGATTCCACTCACCTAAGAACTTTGGGGTGCTCGATGAGAAAGGCAGGAAAGTGAATACACCCATTGTATTACGTCTTCCATACACCTCACCTGACAGTTCACATATTAATGCTAGAATCTCGACACTGTCGAACATGTCATCATTGAGGATACTGACTTCACAGGTGGACGCCAGGCTGAAGAGCAAGAGGTTGTGCGGCTTCCAGTTTAGCCACAGCGACTGAAGGAACTTGGCTGGGTGTGTGAGAAAGACGACAAGATGGAGAACGGAGGAGCCATGGATGAAGGCCGGGACTTGCTGGTGTGGCCACCACGTCTCGTTGATACCAAGACTTAGAGTCAAGTGAACCGTCTCTTGCACCGCCTCCAGAGCCATTATTGCTTGCTGGGTGTCTCTGGGGATGGCGGGGTCTGTGTGGATCACCACCAACCTGCCTCGTACGGGACCAGCAAACACTTCAGACAATGTCACTATTCTTCTGCAAGGGATTTTTCCGAGGTTCAGTACGGAAGCTTTTCTTATTCCGAAAATAACCAAAACTATAAAAATAAAATCAATGCTCATATTTGAGATATAAATGCGGTGACTATCGAAGATAACAAATACGTGGTCTTCCCCGGAGCTTGACTGTTACTCAACTAATCTCAGATTATAAAGGTGGTGGGGGCTACCACCTTTATAATCTTAATTGTTTGTTCTATAATAATTAAGTAGTGTTCCATTACAGTATATGTACACTGTACACAATAAACTCTTAAGTCCCAGCACTAATGTACCTAAGCTTATGCTAATGCACAGTTTTTTGCTACTGCTGACGTAACTCATTTATATTCGAAGCATATGTAAACGATATATTATATTTTATCATGTAGACAATAACATTAAAAACCAAAGTGAACTAATAGTGTTTGACCTCGGACAGGGAAAGGTTTATTGTGGGAGAAAACGTGATAATTGTAGATGCTTCTTGATCAGTCAATTTCCTTTCACACACTTTGCATGTAAATTTTTCTGCAGGATGAGATACACAGCTAGAAGCTTGGCGTCTCCATACTTAATACTTTACATTGAATGTGAACTTACAGTTAATTTTACTGAAATTAATTTTATAGTGAGTACTGAACAATATGTTCCACCAAAATGCTTGATGCAACTTGTGTTACTGACGCTGTTGGGGTTTTTAGCAACATAACAGTTTATCTTATTCACGAAAGCATTGCGGATCATTAATTAAAACTTATAGACATAGTGACAGAGAGAGAGAATTAAAATTAGAGATCGAAGAATAATTATACCTTCCCTCACATAGGACAGTGCGAACTTAGTCCGACGAATGGGTCGGTTCTTCAGCGGTGATGGTTGTAGTGCACGTGTGACAGTCTACCTCAGCACAACACTTTCGTCTTGTCACAACCCCATTTATACTTGCTGTCCAGTTAACAAAGGTACTCATTCCCTCGTCTTATGACCCCCGCTTGCTTACCTATTGACACAGGGACCCATGCCTTTCCAACCACAAAGCTCTGCATAAATATGTTGATTCAAGTGTAGTAATGTTTTGTTGAATAATTAGCTATATATTAAAATATGAAAACGTGAAACATAGAGTAAAGAAGACGAAAACCAAGAAATTATATACAAAAAAAGAGAAAAAATATAAGCAATAGAATATGTTGGTAATAAATATAATAACCATGATGGAAATGTTAATTTAAATTTAAGGATAGTGATGAGAACTGTCGAAGGTGTATTTGAAACAAGAGTGAAGAAGAGTATTGTCACCCAGAGAAACATTTGACATCGATTTCGTACACTAAAAGAATATATTTGTTGTCAATTATTCACTGTCTAAGCACTTTTGTGTAGTGAATTTTTCTATTCTTTAATGTTATTTAAATGCTATTGATGACTGGACAGAGAAGGAAAACAGTCAGAACTACGCGAGATTTTGTTCATCAATAAGTTAATGACTTAAACATTTTCCCATCAAGGCAGGAAAATTTACTCGACACTCTGCGTACAAGCACAAAAATATGTGGATCAGGTTAGGGGTCTCTTGAGGTAGTACTTCTCCGTTCTTTTTCCCGGTGTGTCTCACGAGGCACAATACAGTAGCCCAAAGTTAAGTTAGTTTTCTCTTCTTTTCCCAGGAGTAGCCAAGTGTTAGGTCTTGTATCAGACTCTCTTGAAAACATGTGACCAGGAACCAACAACCAAATATTCCATTTCTCGACAGAGCAAGGCAATTGTGAGCGGCGCACTCGGGGGAGGGAAGGGTGGGGGGAAGGAGGGAGTGTGAAGGGAGAAAAGAGATATATTATAGTGACGGTGCGGATGATTGTGTAAGGAGCAAATGATGGGTGTAGACATCAAGTTAGGAGGAGGGGAGAACGGGTGAGGGTGTAGAGGTGACGAGACCAAACGTGCCCCTAAATTTCCCAAGAGACTTAAACTGACTGGTAGATGTTGTTTTTTGAGAAGGGCGATGATATATCTAAGTGAAAAAAAATCCTTGAAAACAAGAAATAATATTGATATAAGACTTTGGAACTAGGAAAGTGTAGTAATAGCGTTAGAGGCTGCGAAATAATAATAATAATAATAATAATAATAATAATAATAATAATAATAATAATAATAATAATAATATTATAATCATAATCATGTACTGTACATTTTAATTTTAAACGAAAGAGAAACAGTTATTGTCTGCCATAACTATTCTACAAAAATAGTATCCACTGTTCATGAAACCGAAAGGGAAAGACCAATTATGCAGCGGGTGTATCTCTCCATATTATCAAACTAAAACACAAGGGAAGGCATAGGGCTGTACTGTACCGTCGGAATGTCTGAGTGTAATGCAAAGGGGCAAGGAAAACCAACCCTTTATCTATCATTTCGAAATTGATATAAAACATATAATTTGTAATCAACCATAAAGCAACACCTGAATAACGTCTAGGGATTGTTTTGTTTTTGTGTTAGAACTGGAGTATTCAGAGTCAGGTATGTTGAGCCGAAATTATTTTATTGACATTGGAAACTGAGGTCTTCAAAACACTCAAATTCGTTTTTTTTAACAGAAACATTAAAATACAGAATCTCAAACTTAATAGGAAAGAGTAAGCCGCGAAAGTAAACAGATGCAATTATTTTCAGGTCATTAATTAAACTAATGACAATAATTTCAAATTTTTGAACCCCAACCATTTATCAGTGTGTTGGGGAGTATCTATTCTATATTGACTTTTTGAACGAAATCATTATATATATATATATATATATATATATATATATATATATATATATATATATATATATATATATATATATATATATATATATATATATATATATATATATATATATATATATTTCCCACAAAAGGAAGAAAGAAAACATAAGTTCCCAAGCGCTTTCGTGTAATTCACATCTTCAGGGTGAGTACATTACTCACCCTGAAGATGTGAGCACCTACAGTGATTTACTTGCATATATATATATATATATATATATATATATATATATATATATATATATATAAATTTTTGTGGGTAAGAAAAGTTTTTGTCCATGTAAATGGAAATTAAGATGTTTAATTGGTTCGATAGTGACATTTAACTGCATTAATGACACTAGAATTAAGTTTGGGCGAATAAACACTCGTAGAATTATTCATTGGGTCATTAGCTAACAAATATTAATAAAATTATAAAAATATTAAACCTAGATCCACATTCAGCATGTTAAGTCGTGTCGATAATGAAATTCTTAAAGACAAAAGAGAACTTGTGATATAATTCAGCTAACAGATGCTTCGGGTCGAAAATACCTTTCAACTTGGAACTGGAAGGTATATGTTTACACAGCTCAACACCTTAATTTTAAGTGTGTAAAAAAATGAATTAAAGAATTATAAATATTTATAATTTTATCTGTTAGAAATGACAGCTGAAAACTTTTTTTTGAGAAAAGAGTGGTTATTATTTATCTAAGATAATCTTCTTTATACAGACCAGACAGAGGAAGTTTTTTTTAAGACAAACAAGACGAACCAAGAGGGAAGAGTTTCATTTTATGAAGCACAAAGCATTTTTTTATCTACGACACCCCAGAAATGTTTTATATTATTTTTTATTTAGGCTGAAAAGGCATACAGGAAACATTTATTTTTATTTAGTGCAGACTGCATTTTTTTTCAATTATCTATATTTTTGCTTTAATTAGAAAAGACATCATTTTTTTTCTCAACTTCAGAAAAGGAAAGATGTTTTAATCTAATAGAAGTCTTTAGCCTTTGTTTTCTTTTATTATTTTGCCTAGAACAAAGAACAACGTTTTTCATTAAGGACAAAAAAGGGGTTGTTCACCAATGAGTGTCTCCTTGAAAGGAACAAAGCTATAACAGCCCCATCGTGATCGTAACAGAGTTAACCCTTGCGTTGTACACCCACTAAAAAATTATTCGGCACCTTTGGTTCTGTTACACCCCCGCAACGGTCACTGGTACAGAAGCCGTGATTACGTGGTGTGGTTGGTACCCCTGTCTCTCTCTGTATGTATGTGTGTGTGTGTGTGCATGTGAAAGTACAGGGGAACCAACCACACCACGTAATCACTGCTTCTGTACCAGTGATCGTTGGGGGTGTGTATCAGAGCCAAGGGTGCAGAATAATTTTTTAGTGGGTGTACTTTGACAATGCACCAATGTTCATAACTTTCAATACGATATACTTTATTTCATGATACAGTTTGTTATTCCGAGTCGAGAACAGTCTGTCAGAGTCATTAAAATACAGGCAGGTAGTGGAGGGTGGTGGAGAATAATGTGTGGTAGTTTTTGGGTGAATAGTATTTGGCGGGTGGTGGCGGCTGGTGGCAGACGGGTCATGTGGCTATTAGAGGTAGGAGACGAGAGATATTACTTTAGGGAGTTTAACAATATTAGAACACATCGTAAAAAAAAAGATTTATTGACGTTCAGTTACTTGTAATTTCATTTCTTTTGGTTTATTTTCTGGAAAATTGTTGGTAAGAGGTACTTGTCGTGATCACTAATATAGACGCTAGTGGAGTGATTGTTTCCCATATACAAGTTATTTCTGGAACTTAGATTATTTATTAAACATACATATTACATTTACATGATCCTAGGATTCTTCACTGTTGTATTGCCATCACCACTACATCACTACTCTTGGCCTTACCACAGAAACTCATTGCTACTACAACTTTTACTGTTACGCGTTTTATGGATAATTCTCCCATTAAGCCTTGCGAGAATCGGACTTATGTAATTATTGTATTACCTCCTGGGTAACCACTGCATATATGGTCAAAATTACTTTATTTTATTTAAGACTTCTTTAACATAACCAAACTTTACGTAAATTAGGTTAGATAAAGTTAGGTAAAGTTGGGCTCGGTCATTTATATTTTGATCAAATCAGTTAAAATTTTCGAGAAATTTCGAAATATATATTTCAATTACCGGTTGACGCAATTATCGCTATAACGCAAGCATCTATCTACATTATGTCTACTTGTAGGTGAAGGTTTTATTAGAAGTTGTTTAGAAGTTGTTACTTAACTGCGAGGTGAAAACAAATTTGTTGGCCAGGATGTGAGAAATTAATAGTAATCCAAGTGGGAAGGACATGTCAGTTGGCCACACGTTGAGTACATATTAACAGTTCAGACAATATGGACGTATTGGCAGGCTAGACAGTAATAACACATACCATTGCTCAGCACACGACGTATACAGTACATACTTCCAAGTGATATGTTGTAAGTTACCGACATATTAGTTCGTTTATTAACTCTAAACTATATTGATTTATAGCTACAGCTTACGTACAGCAAATATTGTCAACACTGGGATATAACATTGCCTCAGTGTGTCTGCTGAACTTTTGTATAAAGGTTGCTTGAGACTTTGTATGTATTTTGATTACAGTTTGTCTTTGTTATCATGTTGTTGTAACTCTCTTACTTTTGGCTCTAGGATAATTGGTCACCGGACAATACGTCAATGGTATATTAATTAGAAGGTTCCTGTTTGTGTTGGTTACCATGAAGGCATCAGCTCCATTACTGCGTGAAAGTCTCATCCTTCATTGAGGTTGGTATTGCTTCGTCTATATTCACAAACAATTATAATTAGTACAATATAAACTAAAACATACCAAAAATAAAATCATTCACAAATTCTGCAGCAATATGGTTTCACGTCTAAAATTGATGGAGATCGTGAGAAATGACTACCAGGAATCCCATTTTTTCAAGAGGATCAGACATCTCAATAGTTACTATACACGTTCCAAACATGAAAAAAAAATCACTGGAACCAATATGTCTCCGAATGCCACAGCCTCTCTCCGCACCCATAGGATGTGATGTATTATCCACTTAGTTTTTATATAAATGTCAGGGCAATACATTGAGTTTATAAAATCATATCACCCCCTGTAACTTTCCACTGGCTATGAGGTGACATGGTCACATCACGTGATGGATAAGTTCCTTGAAGGAGAGACCCTAAGAATGTTAGGTCAGCACATAGAAGCCGGCTACTGGAGCACTCTTACTCACTCTCTCACACAAGCAGGACGTATTTTATAAGAGATATTTAATATAGCCTCCGTACTCATTTTAACACTCATAGCTACAGTGATTAAGTTACGGTGATATACATTTGGAACTGTATATAATATGTTTTCTTGATAAATACAGAAAAGACAGTTGGGATTCGCTACTAAAACCCTATATACTTTTACATGTTCCAGCCCCATTATCTCAGCAAGAATCAACTGTTAAGGGGCCATTTCAGTATATCACTTCAAAATAAGACGCAAAATCCTCAGGAACTTCATTATCATCTTGTAACTCTTCGAATGTGTCAATTACATCATCATAAACTGGTAAGAATCCAAAAGCTGCAATCCATTTTATTTTTAGACGAAACGGGTTTTGTATTGTACAAATTTATGTAACTCTTTCTATTACTATAGCTTAATCGGAAATTAGTTCATCTTTAGTAAATTGCTGGGTAATATTTTTCAGTCCAGGAATAACAAAGGACCTCTTTTGTGTAGAACATTCTGAGGTAAAATATTATCTTACCTTAAACATTTTCATATAAACGCAATACATGAGAACTGAAGCAATTTATATGCAAATGTGCCATGTTCGTGATCATCAGAAGTTGAGGGAAAGGCGAGTTATTGAGTGCCATCATATACGAGCCGTGTTGAAATGCAGGAAATTGGGATAACTAATGTCCCACTTTATTATTGCCGTTGTGCTAGATGTGACGGTTCATTTGAACGTTGAAGCAGCTATGAACATCGGAAGACACTACATGATAAGCTGATGGGATTGTCTACGAGTTATGTAAATACAGATTAAACATTTTTGGTAAGGTAAATGGAAATAATGGTTTTGAAAATATGGCTGGAACTCGAGTAGCGAGTCGCAGTTGCACTGGCTATTACAACAATTAATCGAATTTATGTAAATGTTTCTGGGGTTCATGTTGGAGTTGGTGCTGAAAACAATATATATATATATATATATATATATATATATATATATATATATATATATATATATATATATATATATATATATATATATATATATATATATATTGATAAATCACGTGTGATTTTATCAAGATTTATCTTATCCACGTTTTCATTGTGGATCTACATGAAATATATATATATATATATATATATATATATATATATATATATATATATATATATATATATATATATATAAAAAAAAAAATCCCATATTTCAATAAATGCTGGCATGATAACTATCAACATCCATATAAAATACTAGTTTTCATCAACGAAGATTGAACAGGGGCCCACGGTGAAGAGAAAGGTGTTGCCAATACGAAAGTACCCGATACCAGTCTCTTGCTGGCCTAATGTATGCAAAAAATATCAGTAGTTGGGGGGTCGATGAATTTCAGAATGAACACAGCTACTCTTGTTCTCTTTATCAACACAATTTTTCATCTATAGTTTTTGAGATATTGTACATAGACCCTGACTTATAAACACCTGCGTGAATAACTCAGTGTGTGGGAATATGACTGTTATACACATCTGTGTGAGGTCCTTGAGTTTGTCTGCCTGCCTAAACAATGTGTTGGTGATAGTGGGGTTGTTTTCAGCATACTTGCTGAGGAGGAGTAGGTCGTTGGGCTTACACTTGCCCACTCCGTTTTACCCTATGGTTCCCTGACATAAATCAGCATCTCTGCCAATTCTGGCGCTGAAGTCACCGAGTCGGCGTAAAAGGCCTCCTTGATGTCATCCTCTGTATCCAGTGTTGGGGCATATGCACTGATGAAGAAGGCAAGTCGTGAGTAATTCAGTAGGACTTGGAGCGTCATGAGGCTCTTATTTGCCATTCGCCAATTTATCTTACAGTACATAGGCATGTCAGTTGGAGAAAGACAAAGCCAACTCCATAAATGCAGTTTCTCTCCACAGCAGTCTAATTCTTCCAGAAGAAGCGGGATCTCTGTTCTATGAGTCGACCCTCGTCTGGGAGCTGAGACTCACTAATGGCTCTACTCGTATGTCGATGTTATACCTAGACAGCTCTTTTGCCATAAGGGCGATTCTTCTTTCAGGACGCTCATTTGTGCCTGTATCCAGAAAGGATCCTGACATTCCATGCAACGATCATAAGAGGTCAAGTTTGTTTTTGCTTTGATCTGTGATTATGATTGTGTTTCCAACCGCATAAGGATGACCTTACTTGGTTCTTTAGGCAGGCTATGTTTAAGGCACCTTTTCTAACCCCTTCCCATGTTAGGTGAGCAGAGTGGCTCGTGGGAAGGGCTGCTCAGTCGCAAAGACATGACCGGATTGCAGTGCTGCCTTGTTCCCAGCGCATAAACAACCATCTTATCTATGCCGCCCATGTGCAGAGTTGTAACAACAGACTGCCGTGAGTAATTTCTACCTATTCCCGTCGCCACTTACAGTATCTGTCGACATAAAAACATTTTGGGTTTAGGTATTGATATTGATACTGAAGCAGTTTATTTGCCAGAAAAGTATATATACAGATTTGATAATATTAATAATATTGACATGGCTGAGCCAATTCTGAGCCATAGTTCTCTTAGTGGCACCTGATACTGTACCTATATCTCAAGGAAGTAGACGTAACATGCTGTTAGTAAGTACAATACATATGAAAATGTTACCACGATTATCACTTCGTTATACCTTTTTTTTGTTACAGTAATATTATAAATATATACATATGTGACAGTGGAGGTGATAATACAGTACATTAATATGAGTGAAACAATGCAACATGGGTTGTATTAAGGTGAAGCAAGGGGACAGAAACAGTCAGTATCATTCATTGACGGCAAATATATAATTATTGCCATGGTAATTTCTATCTACCCACTTGACAATATATGGTATAATGGTTTTGGTGGTACAATGAGAATAAGAGTATAAAGTAAGTGTTACAAAATGGTAATACTTAGACAATAGATATTTTTTAAGAGATGATGTAAAGGAAGGGAGCGTAGTCTATGATATTTTATGGAGGTCTGGGACTAGGAGGAGTGCATAGGGGTGATCTTAGATGCTCTGAGGGACTAAGTGTGTGTCTCTTATTATTCCGGAACTGGAAATATTCATTGTCAATCAAGTAATCACAAATTTATAAACAAAAAGGGCACATCAGTCAGTGTAATTGTCCTCGAATTTTAACTTTTTCAATTTAGCAAAATGTTCGTTACTGTAATTTCTTTAAAAGTAGGTCATCGTCCGCACAACTATCTTTGTGAAGTGCTCAGGGGTTAGTTTTTGTGGAGTCAGAGGCCACCCCATAGTGTGTGACAGTGTGTCAGGTGTTGATAAACAAGATCATAATAGATTTCTTTCACTGTTGCAAGAGTGAGTGACTGACGAGTGTAATTCAGGATACCGCACTGTTTTTTTACTTTACTGTGAATGGGTTGTATGTGGTTTTTCCAGGTTAGTTTATCATCAACACAATCCCAAAGAGTTTACTATTTTGCAGGGATTTTGGTGATATTGGAAAGTATGATGAACTGAATGATGGCTGCACGTAAGTTGATTAGCGTGGTGAGGCAGGAGCGCAGGCTGCAACCACGCATGTTGGCTCTCCCATTTCAGTGGTGCAGGTAGCTGCAGCAACAGGGGAGAGGTAGGTTGCAATGGACTGCAGATAGCCCAGTTTGGTGGGTTTCGCCTTAGTAGTCTGTCCACCTTGCATTGACTTCATCTGCCAGTGTAGTCGTTAGGTTCCATGTTGGTCACCTTTTCCACCTATTCTGCCGTTAGGGTCTTACTGAAGCTCTGTAATCATATCTAGCCTGATGCAGGATTCTACCGCAGAATTTTCGTCTGGGGTTTACTCCTGTAGACTTACACCTAAGAACGTTAATCCGCAAGGCAACGGGACTTTGGTTGGTAGGCGTCAAGGCGTGTCCGCATGCCAGTGGGCCTATGCGGCATATCTCAGCCCATTCCTGCTCCCAGATTCTCTGCTGGTCTACCTGGGCCTAAGGGACGTACAAGAGGAGTCTTGATGGTGAACAAAATGTTCACTGGCAGAGAAAGACTTACGCAAGGCTGCTTCTCTGTTTACCACGAGGGCTTGCCAGCAGCGATAGCTGAAAGTGATAGGAAGCAAACAGTACCTGCGCCTTAACACTAACATAATGCTGCCACACTAGATACGTTACACTACCCTATGTGCACAAAAACACACAACTCATACGAGTACACACACACACACACACACACACACACACACACACACACACTACTACTTACTACTTTGCTGTTACTCAGAATTGGGTATAACGATCATCCAGCTATGATACAATGATAAGAGTTATTAAGGATATCACCTTCGTTGGTGAGCGTTGAGGTGAATCAAGAGGCCGATTTGGAATCGGCAAGGCCGTCCACAGATGTTTCACATGTGGAGGACTACATCTAGTGCAGGAGGGGCAGCAGCAGAATTTCCGGCACTGGCGCTTGTTCAAAACGGTATGCACTCAGACTAAATCCGAAAGTATTGACACTTTCTCGTAAGGTACTCCTCCAAGCGTTATGGTGTGTAATTAGTGATCGCCTCCCAGGTGAGGGAGTCGATTTGGCACTTTTTCAGGATTGTCTTAAGACTATCTTATAACTTTTCTGTTGTCCGCCAGCGTTACGTTCATCATTCATTTGGTGACTGTAAATTAGCAGCTTTAGTAGTCTTCTTTCGTCCATGTGGGTAACATGGCTAGTCTAACGTAGTTGTTCCTGGATAATGGTAGCCTCGATGCTCCTGCAGTTGGTGTTAGTGAGAATGCTGGCATTTGTTCTCTTATCAACTTTGTAGATAATTTTAGCTTCACAGCTGAAGACACGGGTACAGAGTCTGTCAAAGTCTTCAGAGGCATTTATGATCCGATGTTGAATCTCTTCATCGATGTCCGCGGTGACAGGTGGGAGCCAAGGTACTGGAAGTGAGTAACATTAGAAAGAGTAGTACAGCTAAGCTGGATGGATTATGGAGGTGTGATTGAATCAGTAACAGGCTGAAATGAACCTGAGTCTTACGTGCATTCACCGCGGCCGAAGTGTATATACACATCTGTGAAGGTGTTCACCATCTCCTGTAGGTCGCTTTCAAAATGTGTAGTCAGGACATTCACATTGGTGTTTCGGTTGAGCAGTGAATGGTAGTGCTCTTTCCAGCGCTGAAGGAGGCCTTCATCGTCTTTAATTAGAGAGGTACCGTAGGATGAGCGGAGGGGGCTGTGCCGTGAGTGATTGGCCCATAAAATGTTTTAGTGGAATTCAAAAATTGGCACATTTTATGTTGATCTGCAAGTTTTTGCTTTTCACATGCATTATCTAGATCCTCCAGACGCATAGTGTTAACACCTCTTCTGGAGCCTTGCTGCAATCGCCGTTTTGGGGCGACGTGAAGTGATAGCTTAAGTCTGACGAGCCGATGATCAGTGTCACAGTGGTCTGAACCATGCATGGTTAGGGAGATGAGAACATCTCCGCGATCTCTTTCTCTGACAATGGTGTAGTCAATGAGATGCCAGTGTTTGGATCGTGGGTGTTTCTACGAACCCTTGAAAATGTTGGCCTGACGAAACAAGGTAATGGGATAGTGAGGTTATGTGCAGAAAACTTGCTGAGGATGAGTAGGCCGTTGAGATTACACTTGCCTAGTCCGTTTCTCCCTATAGCCCCCTGCCAAATGTCAGCATCTCTGCCAATTCTGGCATTGAAGTCACCTATGAGCATACAACCTTATCTTCTCTAGGTATAGAGGTTAGCACTCTGTCAAGGTCGGCATAAAAGGCATCCTTGATGTCATCCTCTACATCCAGTGTTGGGGCGTATGCACTGCTGAAGAAGGCATGACGTGAGTGATTGTGTGGGACTTGGAGCATGGTGAGGCGCTCGTTGATCCCAACAGGCATTTCAGGTAGCCTGTGTTGGATGCATCGGCGGATGGCAAAGGCAATCCATAAATGCCGTTTCTCTCCACAGCAGGCTAACCTTCGAAGAAGGTATAGCCAGACCCCGGTTCTGTGAGTCGACCCTTTCTGGGAGCTGGGACTCACTAATGGCTGTTTTGTTGATGTTATACCTAGCCAGCTCTTTTGCCATAAGGGTGGTTCTCCTTTCAGAATGCTTATTTGTGCCAGTATCCACAAGGGTCCCGACATTCAATGCAGCGACCTTAAGAGGTTGTATAGTTTGTTATTGGTTTTATCTGTGATAATAATTATGTTTTCGACCGCATAAGGATGACCTTACTGGGTCGAGTTGCCCAGTCAGGTTGGTTCTTAAGACAGGCTATGTTTAGTGCACCTTTTCTAGCCCCCTGCTCATGTGAGGTGAGCAGAGTGGCTCCTTGAAACAACTGCTCAGTCGCACAAATAGGACTGGATTGCTCTGCTGCCTAGATCCCAGTGCATAAACGACCATCTTATCTATGCCATCCATGTGCAGAGTTGTGACCCTAGACTCCCTGTCAATCATGCTGTCCCCCGTCGTTTGGATTTTCTCGCATGCTCGCCTCACAAGCGAGCGGACCCGGGTTCGATCTTAGGGCATGGTGAAACTATGGGCAAGTTTCTTTACACCATATGCCTCTGTCTACCCAGCAATGGATGTTAATCGATTTGTGGATCGTGTTCCGGGTAATGGTTAGCCAGTGCAATTGGCGAGCTGTCCGGTTTTCTCGGACTATTCCAAGACACTGGGTCATGCAGCTCGTTAATTCAGGGTGTGGTTGTTGTGTTAGCGACAGCTTCTACACCTTAAACAAATTCACGCCTAGATGGCACTTGGGCCGGCCATCCTCGTTACGGGAGCAACCATTATATAAAAGTAAACACGTACTTGAAGAAGTGTTTTGTTGAGTAACTGACAGATGACGGCAGGATTCAGAATGACTACTGTATATTATTTAACAAACAAGTCAACTACTACAATACATATAAGGAATGGAAACTGTCTTATTCACTATAGTACAATGAAGCATTAGACTATCTCATTCACACATCATTCGCACGCAGACCACAAGAGGGCAGCAGTTGTACTGGAACAATACTGATACACACACACACACGCACACACATGTACGTACACCTAGCAGACATCACCCCCCCCCCTCCCCCCAAGACGTCAGGGGTGATGTAAGAATCTCTGCCGTCTGAAGATCCTTCGTCACTGTACGTCTTAGAGTCCCAACGTATCGTCAGGCGCCGTGGGATGGGTGGTGACGCAGGTAACCCGGGACTTGCCAGCACCAAATGATGAACCCTCAGCCTCCACGGGTGGCTGTCTGGAAGCAGTGACACCCACTGGCATCATTGGACGATAAGGGCGGAGAAACCTGCAATTTCTCCAAAGGGTGCGGCCACTGCCCATCTTCACCAGATAGTCTCGCCTGGATCCGATGCCGACAATGACACCCAACCGTTCCCACCGTCCTGATGTGTGGTTCTGCACATCCATATATGACCCGAGCTGCAGTTTGGGGAATGGGCGTGCTGAAGGATATTGTCGCTCCTTGGCCTGTCGACGCAGATGTACAGCTTCACAACCACATTCGTTTGCCGCACGTTGCCACTCCGCCGCGGGTGCTCGATGATGTGCATGAACAGATGATCGTAGCGGATGTCCAAACAAGACCTGGACAGGTGACTTCCCGTCAGCATGCGGGATATTCCTTAAACCAGTAGCCCACGTGCAAAGTCATCCTCGTCCAGTCTGCCATTCCTTGTAGCGGTGCAGATTAATTTCTTCACGACCTTACGCTTCTATCGGCGCTGCGCAGATCAGATCTGCGTTCCACCCCCTACCGATGTTTGCGGAAACGACGAGGAGTCGACGAGGTGAACTGCGGACTTCCATCTGTCCTCATGGCAACAGGCACGCCAGTATCTGCAAATACAGAACGCAGGACACATACCAAATGGGCTGCAGACGCTGTTCTAGGGCAGGAAGATATGTATGGCCACCCAGACAGGTGATCGACGAAGACGAGGAAGGTACGGCCGGCCACGTGGAAGTATTCTGCAGACACTGACTCAAACACACGACTTGGGGGATCGTCATCTTGCCATAACGGTTCATTCTGATGGCTAGGCAAGAGTGGTCGGCACAGGGAACAGGATGAAACTGCATTTTCTATAACGTGGTCGATCATTGGCCAGTATATAGTCTGCCGAGCTCGTCTCTTCGTCCCATCTACTCCCTGGTGCCCGTCATGCAGCCTCTCCAATGTCTCACGTCGAAGGCTGCAAGGAGTCAAAGAGTCGTGAACCATACACAATGAGGCCATCGTCCACAGCGAGCATGCTGCGAACGCCCCAGTAAGGTAGTAACGCATGATCCAAATCCTGATGGTGCTCTGGGAATCCTATCATGATGACATCATGCAGGGCGGTGTACTCTGCATCCCGGGCGGCAGCAGCGCACACCTTAACTAGCCTCTGGTCTTGTAATTGCGCCAGCCGGATGCCCTAATCGCAGACTGCACTTAGCCCAGACACTACTGCAGCTTGTAAAGGGTCCTCATCTTCCGGCCCCAGGACGCCGTCCTCCGCGGATGAATCCTGGATTTGGAGCACGAGAGAGAGCATCAGGAATGCAATGAAACTTACCCTTTTGCCAACGGGCTGTGAAGCTGTAGATACAGAGCTTCTCACGCATACGCTGCAGCCTCGGATTCTCGATCGCGCTGAGGAGCTTCCTGTTGAGAGTAGGCACCAGAGGACGATGATCCACAACCAAGTCGAAATGTGGTAGCCCAGTGAGATAGGTGCCACACTTCCGGACGCCCCACAGTGCAGCCGCCAACTCCAGCTCCACTAGTGCATACCTTGATTCTGCGTCAGTGAAAAATCTTGACCCGCATTACGTGAGTCTCCATTCCTCCCCATGCCGCTGCTGCATGACGAACCCGAGGCCATGCATCTTGGATGCGTCAGTCTCCAGCATGGTGGGTAACGCTAGATCGAAATGCGCCAAAACAGGTGGTGACACCAACACCCGCTTAACTTCCTCAAAAGCCGAGTCATGTTGAGACGTCCAGCAACAGATATTGCAAGGCCTTAGAAGGTCCCTTAGGGGTTGTGTGGTATACCTAACCATGTTACAATAAAGCGTGCTTTAGCTTAAGTGTTGCATCTTGCACACGCTTTTCAGTGCCTTTTTGAAATTTTTTGGGGAAACTATTGTGTACCTAAAGGACATTTTCCTGTGGCAAAATATCATAACAGTCAAGGAAATGACAAATATAATGGCAGCTATGATAAAACCAGGTAGGATTACTCCGGAAGATAAATATAAAGGAAGAGAATCATGTAATGCAGGAAACTGGGTTTCATTAATGTAAGGCAGAAGTTTAAGCTTATCATTGACAATGTGAAGGCTGCTGAAATTGATAATCAGTAAAAATGTTATGGGTACTAGTTCAGAAGGAAAGTTTGATACAAATGCAAGATGATGGTGAGTAGGAAAGGTTGTGATTGCATTACTACTGAACTCACATTAGTCTGGTGCTATACGATAACCTTCTATTACTAAATGTTTGCCTACACCCTGACATTTGAGTATTACACTGATTTGCTTGAAAAAAAAATGCACATTATTGACATGCGTGTAGAAGCCGTAGTTTATACTATAGCTAGTTCACAAGTAGCTTCTGCAGCCCGGGTGAAGGCGAAAGCATAAGCAGGACATACGTGTAAGAGTAAGTATGTTAACTTACACTGATTTAGGACTTCATGCTTATTCACAGCAACTAACGAAAACTCTTCTGAAACCACTATTAGTTCAGTTTCTATGTTAAGAACAAAAAGATCGTCATTCGCCTGCAATGGAAATGGTTCCAAATACCATGCATTAAACTTCTGTGATTTTAGTGGAATGTGTATTAGTATTTCCTCATTCGTTAAGGATGCCTCCAATATGGGGCAATAATATTCCATGTCATGCTCCTGAAAGATAGCAGTTAGGTGATAGTTTCATCTATATGTAAAGCGGCAATAAGTTGACCAACCAGCAACAGTTGTGCATCTACACAACTTAAAACCCGCATTCAATAAATCAGCTATGAGCCTATCTTTGGTAACTGTGAGAGCTTTCACTGGGGATTCAGCTGCATACATATATTCTGTAAAGCAGAGTAGCCATTCTAGAGTAGGCACTGACCGTGTTAGTTGATTTGTTTCGTCAACAATAGCATTCATCTGATAGTTCAGAGTCTGTACTGCCGTGTAGGACTGTGCAATGGACCTATTCTGTTTACTGACTACTTCTGAAACTGCATTCGTTCGTTTCCCTAGTTTAGCTACATCTGCGGTTGCCATACCAATCAAATCAAATAGACCACGTTTTTGACGCCGATGAGAATGTAAAGACTATAAGTTAACACATAAGCATCCTGGACTACATTAGCCAAAAATAACTAAACACTATCTTCTTTCAAAAAATAAGATAAGTGAACATCCTGGCTGAGTGAGGCGTCGGTAAAAATATATGATCCTTCTCGGCTGGCTGACGGGTGAAATTACCGCGATACGTTTGGGTGGATCTAGCCGCTGTAGTTCACTCTTCCTCTTGGATTTTCTCGGGGGGTGGTAAGCTATACACATATGGAACACCAACAGATTATTCGCCTTCACCTCCATCCCCTTTCTTTGATGTTGCTTTGAGAGGAAGCTACACCACTTATTTTACTCAACATATTGTTCTCCATACCAAATGAAGCATCGCTACCAACAAGCGTTAATGATTGTTCCTTTAGTAGCACAGTTTTCTTATACTGTAATGTAATTGAAACCTGGCATGGTATAATTATACCCCCTCTCTCACGCGTGCTACTTGGTGGTGGAATAGAGGAGGGGGATGGAAATTTTGTAGTAATATAAATGTAACCTTTTTGTTACTACATTTACTCTCAATGTCTTTTACAAGTATGTGTTGAGTATAATATAAAATCCGAAAAAAATATCATGCCTCTAAAAACTGTACGATACAATATGTTCAACCGAACATTCTAGTGATAGTTTCCTAACCATACTGTCAACCCAGTGGTTGTTTTCTTTGAAATTACTTTGTCTTTGAAGGAATTTCGCTAATGCACTTCACATGATAAAAAAGACTGCATAAAGCCGCTGTAAAAATCAACTCACCCACAAATCGAGCCTGATTTTCAATTAATGCATTTTTTTATTCCTCGGGAGTTGCAGGCCACAATAAAGTTTGCTTGCCTAAGATTTTTCCTCTTTTCATCTCTAAATATTTGAACAAAGATACTTTGTGGCAGTTCTTAGACAGAAATATAGATAAATATTGCTATATCCTCAATTTTGTTGTTTCGTGCATGAGGAGAATGGAGAAAGATAAATTCCACTCACTTGCCAATGTCGAGGACGGTATTTTTCTTTATCCCTCAAGATATCGGAAGGCTTATAATATTACTATTAGTCAATATATCATAACAATATAAAAATTTTGATTTGACATGTATTCCACACACGATATATAGTTGGAAATGATGCATATGTCAAAAGACCTGCATACTTTATTGTCATCTGCGAACCCAAAGACGTGATTGTGATATATTGTGTTATTCATATCATTGGGAATGCATTTAAGAGGCTAAAACAAAAATAGTATTTTATATATTGTTGAATTTCAATATACACTTAACATTTTGGAGCAAACCACAAATGACTTATGACTATAAAGATGAACAAAAAATGCATAACATTCTACCGTCTATTTTCCTCACCAAACGAGAGGAAGCAAATCTTAATTTTTTGCATCACGAGCCTCAACAGCTCTGGAATGTGATACTTTAACATTCATTCCTTGTAACTTAACCTTTACAGATTCATTAATGATTACACTATAGGATACTCCTACAAAGAAGTCTGGAATGTCACTAGCTGCTAAGAGGCTAAAAATACTATCAACTTATATATTAAAAGGAAAATAAGTTTGTGCATGATGATGTCAACTTTATATATGTTACCCGGAACATAATTTCTAGTGAGGTTAAATGGCAGCTTTTGTACTCGTTCCTCCCTCTCCCCAACACTTCGTCTCTTCCTTTCAGCACATCACTCTTCACTGCCTTCTTCTTCACCATCATTAATCCTTATCATTAGCCGGAGTCATTAACTAATGCGTCAATCAATTATTGTCTGATACAGTTGTTGGGCTACTTATCACTTTCATTTATTATTAAAATCTAAGCCACCAAGATATGCGCGTGCTTTGTCAAGCCATTGTTTTGTTTTGCCCAGTAATGTACTCTTTTTTCTTCTAGTAGACTCATAGTTATGCATTATACTGTAAACCGAATGGAAGAATAGTCATGAAAGATTGACACAGAAAACGGGAATCTGGACAACAACACTGAGGTGTGAATTAAGTCCTGTTTTTCAGCGTTATTTTGAGAGTATTTGTGCACAAAGGGAGTCAGTGTCTGAGGTAAGGAAGTATAAGGACTTCTGGAATGGTTGGAAGCTTTTGGTCTATTGTGAGGTTTTGGACTTAGCCTTATTAAGAAGATAAGTGTCGCTTCCACGAGACCCACAACTTCTAGCTAGGGTTAAGGCATGCCCTCTGACTAATTAGGAAAATATCCCTAGTTAACTGATGTTATTCTGGCGTAATGGCCGGCGTTGCCACAACAGAGTCATGTGGTCCCTGGCGCTTTGATTTCACAAAAATCCCCACTATGGATATACATACCAAAACACACCCTGAATCTGATGGACACCTTCCATACAGAGGTGAATGAGAATAAAGTTAACACTACTAAGGCAACTAAAGAAAGTGTAGAGACTAAAATGGAGAACCAAGGAACTAAATAGGCCTCATGGGGTCACATGGACTATAACTGTCTCAATTCCGGCAAGCGCGCCAAGTACCACAATTCTGGCAATGATTCTGGTTCAGTCATCCATCACCAACAAGAAAAGACCGAGGAGAGAAATTACCCCGAAGCCCCTGCTTAGTGGAGCAACAAGCCGTGGGGTGAATAGTGAAACCCCCGAAGACTGGCTTATCCTGGGTTCTTCATTTAAGTTACCGAGTCCAACTGGTGGCTCAAGACTACAGAGTACATCTCATTTTACAGCAGCTTACGCTCCACGTGACAAATATGTCAAGCTATTTTATCCAGAAAACCTCTCGCTGCGCTAACTTACTGAAATCCGTCACACTTATTTGCTGGACCCGCCACTGGGCGAAGTAAAGGCCTCATCATCGCAGTCTCAGGCTTTCTACACCGATCTAGCTACTCGAGAACAACCTACACTAAAAGCTTACGGCTCATCATAACCTAAAGCAGATCACGTTTCTCTCCTGGAATGTACATGGCCTCATTGGCCGTTTCAACACCCTATCCTGTTACGTCCACACTCATAACACGGACGTCGTTCTTCTAAAAGAACCGTTTGTGAAAGGCGCCCAGTTTTACACCCCTAAGTTTCTTCAAACCGGCCTTATAATCTACATCAAACAGTCCCTACAGCACTTACGTGATCAGAGCGAGCCGCGAAGAGGACATTCATTATCAACTCCTACAACTCAACGTTGCAGGTAGTCACATTTATCTCTGCACCGTCTATAGTCACGGATAAACCATGAAACCTGAACGTCCCCCTAAACCCCACTGATAAGTCAATTCTACACATGGGCGATTTCAACGCTCGACATCTTGACCTTCCTGATTCCCTTGACAGAATCAACCTTAGTGGGACACGTCTAGTACATTTCGTCGACACATATGGCATTATTAACCATACTCCACAAGGGCCAATACATACTATAGGTGGGACGCTTGGACATATACTAAGTGTTGGTCTTATCAGTGACCGGCTAGAGGCAAGCAAAGTGCCTCATCTCACCTTCGACACATCGCCATTACTGGGTCCCCAAAGCCACACTTCCCATACGTAGGCCACGTTATCTTGTGCATGAATATTGTGTAGTTCGTCAGATATGTGACAGCATGGTACAGTATAGTTCCTACGAGCCACAGTTTGTCAAAGAGTTCCATGATTACTTGGCGGACACCATCAAACAATAATCTATTCCTAATTTGCATCCTGAAACCACCTCAAACAAAAAGCTTGACTGAGAACCCTCTGGCCCCTGGACAACTGCATACGTGATCGGGGATGCCAAGGCAGCAAGTCATAGATGGGACCCCACCCAAGGTTCTTTAGATGAATACCTTGCCTCTGTCCAGGATTTGTAAAATATCTAGGATTGCGTCTGTTCAAAAAACTGGAACCGATCAGAGTCAATCGTTAATCACCCCATCTCAACCGAATTATGAAATGAAAAGAAACCACATTCTTCCACCATAGTCCCGGAGAATATGATGAAGAAATTGTGGAACCCTGGGCTGCCAAATCTCGAATAATGAGAACACAACACCTACTTCTAAGAGACCTTCATAGACCGAAGATTTGCACTCGAAATCGCGTGTGCTGAAAGCCACCCAGATGAAAACTAATGCAGCTGAGAAGCTGAGGAGTTGCGACAAGCCCTTCTCAGAGGGAAAGGTACAGAGCCAGAAGATGGCATTCCCTATGAAACCCTTCGTTATCTCCTAAGGGTCACCGGGAACCCCCTCTTATCTGCACAACATGCGTTTTGATCAGGGTGCACTCCTGCCTGCCTGGGACATCAGCAGCGTTGCCTCCAAACCAATGTAAGGAACGAAAAACTTTTGGCAAATCTCTCTTACCTCCTGCATCTACAAGGTTCTTGAACGAATACTCTTGGCCCACCTCTTCTAAAACATCCCGGACCTAACCTATATGGATTTCAGCCGGACCGATCAACACACAACTGTCTCGCAGAACGTATGGCCACCATCCAGCCCGAGAGCTGTAATCTCTTTCATTAACCTAAGGCAGCATTTGGCGTTCACGAACGGAACCCTAATTTTAGATAAACTTATCACTTTCGGTATCACCAGCAAACTTCTTACCTGAATGCAGGGCTACCAAGGGAATGATCGGTTTCTGGTGCTCTTCAGAGGCGCCTTCAGCGACTGTAAGACCCTTGAACTCGGCACTCTTCAGGGTGGGGTTCTCGTGCATCTTCTTGTAGGTCCACTCCTCCTGAGAGGGACGGAACAGATTGCCTGCTATGCTGGCGATATCTGCTTGCAGGTAGCCTCACTTGAACGCCTACAACAGCTCATTACCGCCTTTCAAGAATCTACCATTCGGTCTTGCCTCATAATATCCGCAGAAAAAAAGAAAGTCTACTTCGCCACTCAACGACATGGACAGAGAGAGGCTTAAGTACACAGGGTGACCTTACTAAATATGAGGTCAGGTCATAAACATGACATCCACTAATCCGCACGCCAACACCACCACACACGCAAAGTAGCATAAGAGAAAGGGCGACGTGACTAGGCTGATTAGTGGATGTCATGTTTATGACCTGACCTCATATTTAGTAAGGTCACCCTGTCTACTTAAGCCTCTCTCTGTCCTTGTAATTCAGTTGCCTCTGAAGATGTCTTCAATAAAGACGAAAGGTAAGGTGCTCCATTGTTTCCCTTTTCCCAGTGTGATTTTATCAAGATTTATCTTATCCACGTTTTCATTGTGGATACATATATTTATATGGTCATAACCACAAGGAAAAAAGAAAACACGAAGTTCCCAAGCACTTTCGTGTAAATCACAATTCACATCTTCAGGGGTGAGTACAGACTTAGGAGAAATACATAACAAGGCATATATATACACTAGAGGACAGTGAGATAAAGTCCCTAGGGGACAGTGAGTGTCCACAATGGTCCGGTCACTAGAACATAAGAACATAAGAAAATAAGGAGTCTGCAATAGGCCGGTTGGCCTGTGCATGGCAGCTCCTGTCGAGAGTTACTAAGACGCTCTATCATACATGAATCTATCCAGCCTTCTTTTGAAACTTTCCAGCGTTCCAGCACTTACTACAAAGTTGCTAAGCTTGTTCCACTCGTCCACCACCCTGTTTGTGAACCAGTTCCTTCCTATCTTCCTCCTAAACCTAAACTTATCCAACTTAAATCCGTTGTTCCGAATCCTATCCTGCTTCGATATTATAAGAGCTTTATCTATATCCCCTTTATTGATTCCTTTCACCCACTTACATACTTCTATCATATCTCCCCGCACTCTTCGTCTTTCTAGGAAATGTAAGTTTAGTTTCTTTAACCTATCCTGATATGGAAGGTTTCTAAGTCCCGGAATCATTTTCGTCATTCTTCGCTGCACTGACTCTAGTGAATTGATATCCATTTTATAATAAGGGCACCAGAACTGAACCGCATTATCGAGGTGCGGCCTGACTAGCGCAAGATATAGTTGCAATAAGACCTCTGCACTCTTATTACTTACACTTCTAGATATAAAACCCAATACTTTGTTTGCCTTATTTCGAACATTAACGCACTGTTTTCTAGGCCGTGGATCCGGACTTACAAGTACCCCTAGGTCTCTTTCACAAGTCGACTTCTCTAGGTTGATGTTGTTAAGGCTGTATACATTGACAGAATTTGTTCTTCCAATATTAAGTACGCTGCACTTGCTGGTGTTGAATTTCATTTGCCATTTTTCAGACCACCTCTGCAGTATATTTAGATCCTCCTGTAATGCATTTGCATCCTGCCCTGAATTAATCTGTCGCCCTATTTTGGTGTCATCCGCAAACTTGCTTATGTCACTGCTGATCCCAGTATCTAGATCGTTTATGTAGATTATGAACAAGAGTGGGCCTAGTACTGACCCCTGGGGAACCCCACTGGTTACACGGCCCCACTCAGATTTACCACCATCTACGCTGACCCTCTGCATTCTATCGGTGAGCCATGATTTTATCCAATTTAAGACTTCCCCCTCGATACCATAAGCCTTAATTTTTCTCAGAAGCTTCTGATGCGGTGCTCTGTCAAATGCTTTGCTAAAATCTAAGTAAATAACATCGTAATTTTCGTCATTATCTACTACCTCGAAGACTTTCCTAATAAACGTCAGCAGATTTGTTAGACAAGATTTTCCCTTTGTCAACCCATGTTGAGAGTCGTAGATTAATTTGCTTTTCTCTAAATGCGATCAGATGCTATCTGCTATAATTGATTGAAGAAATTTCCCCACGACTGACGTCAAACTGATCGGCCGGTAATTTGACGCTGATGCTCTGTCTCCCTTTTTGAATATGGGTACTACATTTGCCTGTTTCCACAAGTCTGGCTCACCTCCCGTGTCTAATGATTTTGTAAATAAATTTATTAGGGGTCCGCTAATCTGTTCTCTACACTCTTTTAAGACTCGAGGGAAAATTTCATCCGGCCCTGGGGATTTTGTCTTCTTTAATTTATTTATCTTCTTTAGAACATTCTATTTTTTGATAGTGATATTCTTTAATTTCTCTTCTTCCTTTCCCCGAAATATCAGTTCCACCTTTGGAATTTCCTCGAGAATTTCTTCTGTGGAAACTGATAAGAAGTAGCTGTTCAATGTTTTGCTTATTTCTTCACTGCCGTTTATCACTTCTCCCCTCCCTGACTTTAAAGGCCCAACTTTGTCCTTGACCTTTGTCCTTGGGATTCGCCTTGGATTCTCTTGCTATTTTGATTTCATAGTCTCTCTTTCCTTTCCTTACATTATTCTTTACATTCCAAGATAGTTCATTATACCTATTTCTGAGCTGCTCCTCCCCTCCCTTTAATTTCTTATATATTTCTTTTTTTATTCCTATGTCATATTTAAGTTTTCTGGTCATCCACCTGGGCTCATTCTTATTTGACCTAATTTTTCTGTATGGTACATTTTGTTCTTGTGCTTTATGTAGTATACTAGTGAATATATTATAGTCATGATCAATTGTTGTGTTATCTATGACCTCGCCCCCTTCCTACTGGGGACTGACGTGACTTTTCCCAGGTGAGCTCAGTTGCTACTTGACCCAGCTAGGAGAAGGACGTGCCCCCAAGGGGTCCCGTTTGTGACCCAACCTTCTCACCTAGTTACAAATCTTCTTAATTACGAAATTATCCAGTGTGTACATACCATTACTCAAATTCATGTTGACGAATTCGGTATGTTTAATGAGACCGGTTTCTATAATGTTCCTACTGTCAATTGAATTACAAGGTAATATTGAGGAGGCGTTATCCCAGTTAATGAAATGCTTATTATCCCTCAAATGAACAAACAGGGCATTGGATTCCTGGCCTGTCCTAACACTATATTTATGTTGTTTAAGTCTATTTACAAGATCTTTATCTGTCTGGCCTAAGTAAAACATATTACATTCCTTGCAAGGAACCTTGTAAATGCAGCTGCCTGCATTGTTAGGGGAGTTCTTAATTAACATTTGCTGTACAGTGCATGAGTTTTAAAATGCCAACTGACTGAAGAGGTGTGATGTTGTATGAACCAAGGTGGGGAGATTTGATGACCCAGATCGACCACTGACCAAGTACGGAGGCTGATCCCACGTAGTTAGTCATCAGGTACACTCGTTCACCTCGTGCGTGGCCGGCTATACGACCGATAAACACCCGTTGACCGACTGCTAAACTGAGTGGGTTCTCAAAACCCTGCAAGAGAATGCTCTGTTAGCTACTGTTAACTTCTTCTCCGCCCTATCTAAACACTGTCTGAGATCGAATAAGACTTACTTGTAACACTGATGAGATGTGCGCGAGAAGGGACAAGGCCACGTGGTCGTTTTTCTTGACAGAGACACCTGGATGACGTCTGCTTGGCCCAAGTGCCTGTGTACTACTGACCCCCATCCCGCCTCGTGTCTCCCCAATGCATTCGCCTGGCCTAGTGACGTCATCTTTCGCTTAACTAATAATTTCTTTGGGACACACGTAACATATTTGAAATGAGAAACGATCTACAATAACTTTAAATTTAATAATAGTCCCTTAACTTCATGAATCGTGTCTACATAAATTCGATGAAGCACATTTAGTTTTATATAGGCCTAGTTAAAAATGCTTCCACCGTGCTTGCGGGCGTTGCTTGAGCTTATTTGACTCGCCATGAGGCGTGGGTGGTTCAGCTAGGCCTACTTATGCTTTCCTGTTTCGCAGATCGGTTATTTTCGTTTTAACGTCTCTAAATATCACACCAAAATTTCTGAATATTATATATATATATATATATATATATATATATATATATATATATATATATATATATATATATATATATATATATATATATATATATATATATATATATATATATATATATATATATATATATATATATATATATATGACTATATATGTTCAACGGTGTCATAAGCTAGTTGAACAGGCTTTGTGTGAAATATAAGAGTCTAGGACTGCTTTTAGTGTCCTGGTGGCCCAGAGGTAACGTTCCCCAGTCACAGTCATAAGATCTTGGGTTCGAATCCTGGTGGGATGAGGTGTTGATTATATGTAGAAGTCCACGTGCTTTATTGGGCTAATGAAATATATATGGATCCTCGTGTTTCGAAGCCAGATTTGGTAAAACGTTACTCTGATCACCTAAGCGGCACGGGTAGTCCCCATTAGAGATTCACGGCGCCATAAGCTCGTTGAACAGGCTTTGTGTGAAATATAAGAGTCTAGGATTGCTTTTAGTGTCCTAGTGGCCCAGAGGTAACGTTCCCCGGTCACAGTCATAAGATTGTGGGTTCGAATCCTGCTGGGGCGAGGTGTTGATTATATATATATATATATATATATATATATATATATATATATATATATATATATATATATATATATATATATATATATATATATATATATATATATATATATATATATATATATATATATATATATATATATATATATATAAATAATAGTTCTGGAACTTTTAAGTGGCTGGGCTGATGTAAACACTTATTTTGGAGTTTCTTTATTCCTACTAAACTATATGTACAGGTACTGAGTTTGGTTGACAGTATATTATGCCTTCTCTACCAGGGGAAGTGTCTTTAGTGCACTTATATATGAGAACACTAAAGTAAGGTGTTCACACTTTAGTGAGTGGTAAGAATCTGCTCCTCGTCTCGCTCAGAGCGTGAGAGTCAAAGAGGAGTGGGCGAGGTATTTGCTTACTATGCGAACCCTTCTCAATCTCTGATGAATTTATAGACTCAGCATGTATGACATGAACAACTACTGAGTCATAGTTGAATAACTTAGTGAATAACTATTGAGTCATAGTTGAATAACTTAGTGAATAACTACTGAGTCATAGTTGAATAACTTAGTGAATAACTACTGAGTCAACCATTTGGGTGAATGTTTATATAATATGAATGGTGCTGTTACCCCCTGACTCTGGGGAATTCTGGGGGGAGTGGTTGGTAGGTCAAGCATGGGTTGTGGTTTACTAGCGGGAGGATGTGCTGCAGAGACTCTAACAGCATATCTTCTCTTCACCCTTGCTCCAAACTTCGAGGTGTCCCACCAAGTCTTCACTGTAGGGGGCAGTTGAATCGTCTCTTTGTAGTTTGCGTCCATTGAGTTAGGAACAGCTGATACTCTGACAGACATGCAGCTGGACACGCCCTATCCTAGGCTGTCAGTGGCCTCAGCCATTGTTATTTGGAGCTGTTTTAGATGTTTGTTTTCATCAGTAATTGCGAGGATGTGGTGTTGGAATGTGTTGCTTGTGACCTTTAGATATGTTAGAGCATTAGTTGTCTGGGAGAAAGCCCATTGAAAGGTTTTGATTCTAGCTATGAAGTCTTCTGTATTTTCAGAGGGAGATGAATGACCTTGTGACAGGAAAGTAGGGAGGCGGCAGTCCTATATCTGTGGCACGGGCTGGTTTGTTGCGATATCGTACTCCACTAGATGAATAAGGCCACCTAGAGTCTTTAATTCCTCTATCTGAGAGCAACAAAACTCCTGGTCCGGATGCATATAGCGTATGGGGCAGAGGTTGGGACAATGTTCCTCAGTACAGTTTATGTCAGATCTTTTTATAGTCCTTAGTCCACATACACTGTAGTAAGAGGAGCGTGGTCACCAATACCTTTAATCAACTTAACCTTATGGTGCTTACGGGTGGATGTCACAAGGTTTCATAGTAACCGTTTTATTTCCATACACATACACAAATTATATGGTTTATATCTTTAATTCTATATCACTGCTACACAATATACTAGAGTCCAGATTAGTGAGGAAAATGTGGATTACATCTGATCTTCATAAGTTGTCCAAAATGGTTATCACTCAGGTTGCAACTGAGGGATAAGCTTTCATTGTCATTCACAAACTCACAGGGTGGACCAGGCAGGGACGTGTGTATTTAACCTACACCGTCTCACACACAAGAACTGGACTTGTGAGTCTTTAACTAAGTGTGAAACTGGTTTCGCACATTAGACATGTTGAACAAACTTTAAAAACACATATTTTATTCTTCAATATAATATTGATACACCCAAAAAAATTATCGAATCAATTCCAATTCAATTAATTTAATTTTAAATATTTTCCCAATCAATTCCAATTCAATTCCATTTCAATTAGTAATTGACCCCATGTTATGCTAAATAAATTTAAAGTAATTTTTTCTAAGTATCACACCAGTTTCTGCAATAAGGAATAGGGATTTAGTAATTGTGTAAGAAATATTTGCCAAAATCCTTTAAGTAATACCTTTGTATTGATAATATAAACATTTATTTAAAATATCATTAACAAGAACGTGTTTCATTTTAGTTTTTCTAAGTGTCGCTAGCAACTTTCCTAATCATATTCGGACGTTTCGCTTGTTTACGATCCATATCTATTGTTTACTTACAATAGGGACCATTTTACTAGGATGGACGTGCAATAGAGAATAATTTATTATCTCTGTTTATGAAAAAAAAAATGCTGGAGTGGATAATTATGCTAACATCTTCTCAGTTATTGAGATGTTCATATTTTTTTGGTAGGTGAAGTGGGATAGTAATTATTTAATTTTATTGGACTTATTGGCTATTTGAGTACATTAAGGAAAACAAGAAGAAAATCATGGCATACCGAGCAAGGAATGAAGTATAGTTTCTTTTAGATCTAATTTCTGGTTAGTCTGTGACTTTATTTATGAAAATATGTCCATTAGTATCGAGTCTGTTTGTCTGTGTGTAGACTATTAGCTGATCTAGAGGATGTTGGGGGGTGGGGGGGGGAAGCAGCAGGAACAGTCTACATCTTAAAAATGCAGATTTTTTTTTGGGGGGGGGGCGGGGGATTTGTGGATGTAAATTTTCCAAGGTATCCTGTATCCCCTCTTCCTGCCTTCCCATTTCAATTTAAACACTCAGAATTTAGCTCAAGAGACAGTTTACTAGTAAGTAATAAGTCACAAGTGAAGAACCATATCTCTACAGCTTGTTAATGATTTCTTATGACAGTTTCAGGAATGAAGACCATTCGTACCAGAAATGTTATCGAAGGAGTAACTGATTTCAGTCATTTGCGATTTCTTGTCATAATGGCGGCAGTTTCAAAATAAGTTGCCTTTAAAAGGTTTATTAAGCGATGTACTCTAAGGTATTTCTCGTTCTTCTTTCAACATACCCACAGTCCTCCGCCATTCACACTCATATCTTGCCTCTTCCATTTTGCCAACTACAATACTGTACAAAGAATATTTATTTATTTTTATTTTTTTACTTTTTATTTTTTTTTACGGGGAATAGCCCACCCGGGCACAGGTCATCGACCCACAACGAGGCCTAGGGGGCGAAAAAATAGGAGTAAAAATAAATTAAATAGAAAAGAAAAAGATTATATTAATCTACACCACGAAGATGTCGGAAACACAGAAGAAGGCAGAGCATTCCACAGTTGGCCTGAGGAGAGATGGGTGTACTTACTGTACTATAACGGGTTATTCTAGTCTGACCGACATCCACAGAGAAACGGTTAGCACCGCGGGCATAACGAGGATGCCAAATCCACCGAACTTTGCCTTTAAAGTACCTGTAAAAGAGAGAGAGTGAAGCAACATTGTGGCGAAGAGAAAGAGGAGAGTTAATAAGACGAAATGCTTTTGATTCCACCCTATCTAACAGTTGGACAGAAGAGCCACCCCAAATATGAGAGCAGTACTCCACGTTTGGACGATTGAATCTGTTCCTAATTACCATGTTTATTTCTGCACGATCAAACCTTAAAGTACAGCTGGTGATTTTGCTAAAAAAAAAGAAAACATTGCTCATCCTTATATGCACCAGTAATGTAATAACAATCAAAGCTAAAAAGAAAAGATTGATTTTCTATATCCTTAAAAATAAAATATTATACTGTTTAAGTGTAATGTAATTATTGTTTTATTCATTAACAAATTATCACTTTTATTCATGTAGAATTACCTATTCAATAGTACTTAGTAACCAAGCCTGAGCAAAGTACCCTAATGGTAATAAGCACCTTCACTGTCTGTGTACACTGTATACCTGTATTGTGCGTATGCACACTGAACTGAATACGTGTATTATCTACAGGTACAGTACTTTAAAGATCAATATCGATCTATATATCTCCGGTATCTATTTCTACTTTACTTAAGTTAGTAATGATGCTATTCATTTACAGTTTGGGTTTTTATTATCTACTGTATCTGTTTATGCCTGTAAGAATTTTCCAAGAAAAAATGCGTTTTTAAATTTACCATTATTTCGCACGATAGCAACTGTACAAGATGCTCTGAAAGCAACACCCCCTCCCCCCCCCTACTACCACCACCACACACACAGGAGCACTGGACAAACAGTGATAAGAGTGAGGTGTCCAGCCCAGTGTACCACCAGTGACGCTCATCACCACAACGTTCCTGGTGCCACTTCTTCACAACAGGACGGCCTAACACTCATGTTGTCTTTTGTAGGTTGTGCTACATTCACCAGGTATTGTTTCTCTTTTTCTCGCAAAATTTCTTATGAACTCTGATTATTTCACCCAAAAATATGTATTGCTATTTTTTCGTTATACTTATAGGAGTATAATCAGTCTCTAGTAAGCCTCATGTAACGATAGTAAAGATAAGTCAATAAATTGTTTTGAAGTAAAGACTCGTAAGAGTAAAAAAATTAAAAGAGACTGGTCGTTTAGGAAGACCTGAAAAGATGGATCGAAGTTAGAGTGGAAAAGAAAGTGAAGGGAAGGGTTGGAGCACCAAGTGAAAATGAGAATTTTATTAAGGAAGGTTACGTGAACTGTATACGCCAATGAATTTTGTATAGGCAAATAAATAAACTTAAAAACAGTTTAATAAGATCTAGATGCAACTTGAAGTTGGGTTATCCTACAAAAATCTTTTATGAACATGGAGAAAAAACAACAACTAGATATGTATATAATTGGAATTAAAAACAAATATTGGATACAGCGCCAACCCAGCCCCCTCCCTCCTCACACAACACACTCTTACCCACACAAAATATACACCACTTTGTTACAGTTCATGATACAATATAAAAGTTAATATGAACGTTAAAGTGTAACAACGAGTCAATGACTTTATTTCATTTGTATTGCTGAAAATGAAATATGCAGAGTTTCTGACGTGTGTCAAAAGAGTCGTGATAATGAAATGAATATATATATATATATATATATATATATATATATATATATATATATATATATATATATATATATATATATATATATATATATATATATATATATATATATGTAGGTTAGGTAGGTAGGTAGGTACAGGGTTTGGTATGCTAAGAGGTTTTCTGTTAATATTATAATCTGCGGATCAGCGGTAAAACGTATGCAGCTATTATATTTCCTTGATCTTTTGCATATATAGTAAATAAAACTGTTATGATAGAGTAAAATAAATGTGTTTGTCAAGGAAAAACGTAAGAAATATCACACAGCTATGGTAAGTAATTAATTTTCCTAATGGGCCATCACAGCAAAAATCGGCATAAAAAGCAAGTTCACAACAACAAAATAAGATAAAAAAAAACTACCTCAAAATGGGTAATGTCTTTCACATACAATCATGGAACACCAGAAGTGATACTGTAGCTTCCAGAACAAGAACACGTTTGGAATCGAATGGCAATTTATCTGAGTAAAAGGGAATAAATGTCTCATGTTGCGCCCTTCGAGACATTAACTCTCCAACTAATATGATCGCTCTACCAGTAGTAACTTAATGTGCATTTTCTAAAATTCGCGACACACACACACACACACTGTTACATATCCCCCCATATACACACTTTAACACACCTCTTTCAAACACACGCACAAACAAACATACTTACACACCCCTTCATATACACATATATGCACAAAAAGTTGTACACACCCTTCCCCCCACACACAGGTACAGAAATTGATTAAAATAATTCAAACCTTCACATAAATAACAACTGCATGAACAAAATACACGAAGCTTGTCCCTGTGCTCTTTATACAGACAATTACACTACACTACACTACACTAAATCGAAACAGATAAAACCTCCATATTCATGTCGGTAATAATTTAATCGCTATGCACACCGAAACAAATATGAATATTTTGCAGATTTTCGATATATTTATTCACCTGTCTGGAATAAATTGGTGGTATGTGGATATGAATGATACGTAACAAGTGATGAAAAAGGTCAACATTTATAAAACCTGACAACGGATTACGTATTTTTTTCTTTAGAGGTGACGATCTCGAAATGGCACCCTTGTAACTTAAATTGAATGATAGAATTTCGTATTGGTAATACTTATGATGTGTTAATGTAACTGTCAACGAATCATAGTAATGTTAGGTAAAATGTAGCTTCATAACCCGGTTTACTCAAAATTCTATCATATTTGTAAAAGAATGTAAGTTTTCTATTCCTATATATATTGTTTGTGTTACTCTATGCAGCTGTTGTGTGAGCCAGTGTGTGTATGATAGATCCTAATTGTAAGTTCTTATCTACCTGTCGGTAGTTTAGACCTGTTCTCTATGAATCAGAGCTTACCCGTGTGAACATGTATGTAAATTTTGATTTCGTGAATACATAAGTATAATTTTAATAATTTATTTAATGTCAGTGCTGGTGTGATTCTTTGTAACTACATGTGTCCTCCTTTATGACGTTGGAGCGAAAAGAGAACAAAAATAGACTCTACAGAAACATTATTGCCGAGAGTGTTATGCGCCCGAGGAAAGCCTAATTTTTGGTTTTGTGTTTTAAGGCTAGTGAAACGGTTGTCCTTTTCCGTTGACGATTAAATAGTTACACTAATCCTTTGAAGTCTTAGATGATAGATCATGTTTATGGGAACGAAAACAAACTCATGCCTAAGACTTATGACGTGGGTTTATTCTTTGAATGATTGGCCAAGAAAACTGAATAGAATGATTTCAATGAACCACTGAAACCTACTACAACACAAGAGCGATTCTAGCAACCTACAGCTCAGTACCTGTAAGGACAGTTGCCTGCACTTATACATGGTACAGTAAGATGGGACAACTCTGTGGAATGATTATATTACACCTTAAGTCTGGCTTCTATTGTGAGGTTCCTTAGGTTTATTCTAGGAATTTTAATGCGATGTAAAGTTCTCACAAATTGCGCCAGCCACTGTACCATACATTAAGTGTAGGCAACTTTGCGTTACCACACCAACAACAGTACTGTACATATTGATCCATAACAAAAGAACGAATATGTTGGCAATTATAAATAAGAACTGTGTTAGACCATCACACAAGAACCAGAGTCTAATAACACTTTATGACGCTCACCAAAAAAATATTCCCAAATTGCTTTTCTCATGTGTTAGTCTCTTCCTGATTGTCGCAATAAACACATGTACTATAAATTTTTCTTCTACTATCTGTATATTTTGTCCAGAGGTTGACCTGCATAAAACGTGCACGAGAACTATTTATGTGTAGTGTGACGTCTCTGTCCCCTCCTCACTCTACCACCATAACCATCACTTGCTCCAACTGGACACCAGGATAAGAAACTTCTTCACGAAGCTACTCGACCCCGGTGAGCACCGTTTCAGAAACAGTTTCCCATCTGACTATGAGACCGAGGTATCGAGGCAAGTGTATCTCTGAGGCCTTCGGTGTTCCTCTTCTCCCTGGGTGTGGATGACGAATTGTATTAAGGACTACTGCTGGTGGTGTTGTGATGGTTTGATAGTAGTGGACTACAGCGTTAATCCCTGGTTCCTTGTGGTTGGCCATCGTAACCTAGACTTGCTACCTGAGCTGCCATTTTCTATCAGGTTTTTGTGTTGTCGTACTGTATATACTAGTATGTGTATTTAATGTATAATGTAAGAATAATTGGGTAATATTCTGGTGTGTTTTGACAAATGCTTAGTTGTTACTTTTGTGTTGAAAATTGCATATTTTGTTTTAATTGCATATTTTGTTTTATTTAATGTACCTAATTAACTAACTAAATCAATACTTAATATAAGTGTCACTATATTAAATTACATAGTTCACATGACATTCTTCTATTCCTTTTCAGAACTGAAATTTGTCTGTCACAAACAGTGATTCTTGTGTGTGTGTGTGTGTGTGTGTGTGTGCGTGCTCCTTACTTGCTGCATCCATGTATTTCAACACCTAGAATCTAGATTATTCACTCTGCATTTTTACTTGTCAACTTTGCCCTTCCTCAATGTTGTGGGTGGCAAGGAGGGCCATCACAGTAGGCATTTTTCAAAATTTGAGTTACATGGAAAAGAAAAAAAAATCCACATTCTAGTGGGCTTGGAGCCACTTTTTCATTTTTTTTATATGGGTTTTATGAATATTTGGTATAGTGGGTTTTAACTCAGCAAGGCTTTGTTCTATTGGATTTTTTATAGTATACTCGCTCAAAAAATTAAGATAAAAGCTCTTGAACCTATGACTTTGAAGTACTAGACAAATTATTAGTGTAAAAAATTTAGTATCACACGAAAAATTCCCACCCCAGCTTATTTCACCAAAAGATTAACCAATCAATGCTAACCTAACCTAACCTCCCCCAATATTGTTAGGGCAGTTAATCTTTAAGTGAAATATGCTGGGTGGAAATTCTTCAGGTGATTCGAATTTTATCCCTGAGTACGAGTGTTACACTCACTCATGTGGTGTTCAGGCCTCCAGGTGGCCCATTGCTGCTGATTCCTTGCTTTTCCATCCCCATCTGTTCTGTTCTGTTCTACACTCTCTCTTATCTAGTACCGATGATTTTCCACCCCAAGCGACTTGAAATACTCTTTGGCAGACCAGTTGGTGTATACTTGTGTCTATCAGGACCGTCCATGGTAAATACTGGTAAACACCATGCCAGATTGGCCGAAGGATGTATGTACATACTAGGACCTTCCAAACTAAATGTTGGTAACTGTATAAACCTTGGCAGACCTGCTGGCATATGGCTTGGAGAATATCCTGTTTGAATTATGTTGCTACTCTATCACAACCATTCATCACTTCCATGGAATACTTTATCACTAAGCTGCTAGATATAGGTGTGTGTGTATGTGTGTGTGTGTTGAGTTGTGTTCATGTGTGAGTGTGTTGAGTTGTGCTCGTCTGTATGTAATAATAATAATAATAATAATAATTAACGGTTTATTGAAAGAGCTTGGCAGCCAGAAGGCTGAAAATATACAGTTACATATTTGGGGAATGGGTTACGAATTACAAATAATATACAAGTGACATAAGTGACACAAATAAGACATATAGTAACTTAGATGGGGATCAGCTCAAAATACAGTTCATTTCAACATAGTGACAGTGTAGGGAGCAGTGTTTACTGGGAGTGAATACACTGATTTATTACATGTTATTGATAATTTTTACAATGGTTGGGACTGGGCTGTTCTTATAGCGATCAGTTCGTGCACGTATGGGCTGGATGCGGTTGTGGTGTCGAACAGCAATTCTCGGACAGGGGATCTCAGGTGGTAGTAGGGGCCGGTGTCGGGGATGGTGTAGAAGCTTCTTACCAAATTTGCAGATGAGGCCGTGGTGATGGTCAGTGAGAGTCGAAAGGGTCAGTGTGTTGAGCGCTTCTTGATATGTGGAGTAGGAAGGGGAGAGAATAATCTTGCATGCCCTCTTTTGCACTTTTTCTAGGTGTTTACGTTGTGTGGCATTTAGGGAGGAAGACCAGGTGGGGGAGGCATAGGTGAGCTTGGGAAGTATGAATGTTGTGTAAACACTGAGGAGCTCGGTGCAGGAACTCCGAGGGACTTGAGTCGGCGGAGGAGGTGGAGACGGAAACTGGAGGATTTGACAACTTCACTGACGTGTGGTTTCCAATTTAGTTTGTTGTCTATGGTGACGCCGAGGAGCTTCGTGGAATCTACAACCTGGAGTGTGTTCGGACCTAGGGTAATGGAAGGAGGTGGGACAATGTCGGAGGAGAGGTTGATGTGCATAACCATTGTCTTGGTATGGTTGATGGTGACATGGTTGTTGGTGGCCCAGTTTTGGAGACTGTTCAATAAATCCTGAAGGGCGGTATAGTTGGGAGCGGAATTGTTGACGCTGATCCCAATGGTGGAGTCGTCGACATATTTCCAGCGAGCAGGGGCTTCTCTTAGGGCATCATTGATGAGCATAAGGAAGCAGAGTGGTCCCATCTTGGTGCCTTGGGGGACGCCACAGGTGAGTGACTGAAAGGTGGAGACAGCCCCTCGGAAGCGTACAGCTTGGCGTCGGTCACTGAGGAAGTCTGTAAGCCATGGTATGAGACTTCTCCGAAGCCCGAGGTCAATAGCTTTGTTTATGATTATATTGTGGTCGACTAGGTCGAACGCTTTAGTGAAATCAATGAAGGCGACAGCTACAGACGTTTTTCGTTTCTCGAGATGGCGGTATATGTAATCGAGAAAGCTGACAAGACAGTGAGTGGTGGAGGAAGTTTTCATGTTGCCAAATTGCTGAGGGTCTACGACTCCTGCAATATCAGCATAAGCCCAGTCAAACACAAAACTTTCACAGATTAGGCTGGGTATTGGGGTGATTGCAATAGGTCGTAGCTGATTTAAGGATTGTGGGCTGGTTGACTTGGGCACTGGTGATACATAAGAGGTCTTCCAGTCAGCTGGGCATCTGGCTTGACTGAGAGAAGCATTGATGATGGAGCAGAGGGGTTTAGCAAGCTCCGGGGAGAACTCCTTGAATAGTTTCATTGGTAAGTCAATGGGGGTGGTAGAGCGTTTTAATTTTAGTTTGTCCAGGCGTTTTGCTACGTCAAATTCCTCTACTAAGTCAGTGGGAAGGGGGGCTGGTAGGTAAGCAGGGAGAGTGGTTGTGTCAAGCCGTGGGAGCGTCTGGCATATAGTAGCGAAATGGTTATTTGTTTGCTCAGCTGCGTCAACATTAGTGAGGTGGCTAAGGAAGGGGAGGGGGTGTGTCATATTGTTTAGTCCACAGAGTTCTTTAAGCTTACCATACCATTGACTGATGTTGGTCTGCTTCAGGTGTTGTAATTTGGTTGGGTAGTGGGACTTCTTTGCAGTGCGTATTTCGCGGATGACTCTGTTGCGAAGTGACCTGTAGCGGATGTGGTCATTGAGATGAAATGCTCTGTCTCTCTGTTGCATAAGTCTTTTGATCCGAGGTGTGATCCAGGGCAAGTCAGCTGGGTGAGATCTGACGGACTTCTCGGGGAAGAAGTGGTGGTGAGCTTCGGTGGTGGTGTTGGTATAATTTATCCATTTGGTTTCCACGTCATCCACGCTGAGTACTTCAGTCCAGGGATAGTGAACTATCCACTGTCCAAAGAGGCGTACTGCAGAGTCAGTAATCGGCCTGTAGGTCTTGATGTAGGGTCTCTGTACTTGAGTGGGAGTGGCAGCAGGGGACCAGAGCACTGATAAGTGTGCGCTACACCCGACAGGAGGCAGTGGTTGAGGAGGTTGGTACTGGTCCGCTAAGTCAGTGTGTGTGTGTGTGTGTGTGTGTTTCTGTGTGTTTCTGTGTGTTTCTGTGTGTGTGGGTGAGTGTGTGTGTGTGTGTGTGTAATAATAATAATAATAATAATAATAATAATAATAATAATAATAATAAACGGTTTATTGAAAAAGTTTGCAGCCCGAAGGCTGAAAATATACATTGGACATAAATGACTTATTACATACATTGGTGGTTTAACAAAAGCCTACATTAGAGAAAGGTGAAGGAACATACAGTGAACATACAGATTAATGTTTACACACGTAGATCATGTGAGCTGAGGTGTTGAACAGCAAACACGTAGTGTAGTAACTCCCTCACAGATGGCGTTATGAGGGGCATCACGTGGAGCACTAGTTCCCTCACAGGTGGTGTTATGAGGGGCTTGACGTGGTGTAGTAATTCCCTCACAGATGGTGTTACGAGGGGCCTGATGATGTAGTAATTCCCTCACAGATGGTGTTATGAGGGGCCTGATGTGGTGTAGTAATTCCCTCACAGATGGTGTATGAGGGGCCTGATGTGGTGTAATAATTCCCTCACAGGTGGTGTTATGAGGGGCTTGACGTGGTGTAGTAATTCCCTCACAGGTGGTGTTACGAGGGGCATGATGATGTAGTAATTCCCTCACAGATGGTGTTATGAGGGGCCTGATGTGGTGTAGTAATTCCCTCACAGATGGTGTATGAGGGGCCTGATGTGGCGTAATAATTCCCTCACAGATGGTGTTATGAGGGGCATCACATGGCGTAGTAATTCCCTCACAGATGGTGTTATGAGGGGCATCACATGGCGTAGTAATTCCCTCACAGATGGTGTTATGAGGAACTTCACATGATGCTGTAGCAACTCATTCATTACATGGTGTCGTAGCATCATGGGGCACCACGTAGTCTGTTGTCACAGGACTTCACTCACTCAAGTGGGTAAGGTGTGGTCCCAGGCCTCTCTATCTCCACGATAGAGAGACCTGGGGAATTATCACTGGGTACCTGGGACCTCACTGTGTGAAGGTTAGCTTGGGTAAGACTCAAATGTAACTGCCGAGTTGTTTTTCACTGACTTAAGCACTGTTCACCACTATTCAACACTGATTTCATTCCTTTCCCAAATGAAATAGTAACTTCTGGCGAGAACTTGTTGACATTCCGGTGGGGAGGAGGGTTCAGGGGAGGGAGTTGGTATGGGCCAATATAATAGTTGACGTGGCTGCTGCTGAGCAGCGCCAGGTACGTCTGACTCGTCTTGACCCGTCGGTGGTCGAGGATGAAGTGTGTGTGTGTGTGTGTGTGTGCGCCTCCCCGTGACAACAAATGGCGACACAGGGAATCTCGGAGCAGCAGTGAGGCCCGAAGGGACGATGCATAGGCCTACCAACCACTGCCTCATTCCCTTGCAGATTAACCTTGGTAGGTATAAGGCTACGGGAGTAAGCCCCTAACCCCAAACTCCAACAGTCAGACATGCTTACAGAGCTCCAGTAAGACCCCAACGGCGGTATATGCGGGAGAGGTGACCAACATGGGAACCCAGCGACTACACCGGCAGATGAAGGCAATGCAAGATGGACAGGCTACTAAGGCGAAGCCCAACAAACTGGGCTATCGGTAGTCCATTGCAATTCTCCCTCTCCCCCGTCGTTGCAACTGTTTGCACCATTGGATCAGGAAAGGGGGGAGCCAAGATGTGTGGTTGCAGCATGCACTCCCGCCTCACCACAAAAATCAACTCATGTGCAGCCATCACCAACTCATAATAATTTTCATCATCATCATCATCATCAAAACCCCTATACCCCCAAAAGCCCGAGGGTGACAGATGGGGATAAGTATAGATGATTACCGGGAGTCTCCATTCACAACTCTACACATGAGCAATGCATCAAAGAGGCCTTTTACACCAACCTTGACAGAGTGCTAACCTGTATCCCCAGAGAAGATAAACATGTGTTCCAAAGTTACTTCAATGCTAAAGCTCGAAGAGATGCTGACATTTGGCAGGGAATCATAAGGAGAATCGGAGAAGGCAAGTGTAATCCAAGCGGCCTACTCCTCCTCAGTAAGTGTGCTGCACACACCCTCATTATCACCAATACCTTGTTTAGGCAGGCCAACAAGCTCAAGGGTTCTTTGCAACACCCACAATACAAACACTGGCATCTCATTGATTACATGTGTGGCTCAGACCACTGTGACACTTATCATCGGCTCGTCAGAGCCGTGAAGGCGACCAAGTCTTTACCTCACCCTCCTACCCTCAACTTTTGTCCATTAGTATTTCTGTTATTATTCCCTCATCCCTAATTATATGACCAAAGTATCCCATTTTTCTTCTTTTGCACATTTAAAGTATTTCTCTTGAAGTTTTTGCTAACCTTAGTACTTATTCATTTGATTTTCTGTCAGAGAAACTTATTCTTAACATTCACCTATAACACCACACCCCAAAGGGCCTCCAACCTCTTTCTTGTGTCTGCTGAATGTGTCCACACTTCTGACCCATATCATAATAATAATAATGGTTGCCCCTCGTATAACGAGGTTGGCCGGCCTAAGGACCACCTAGGCGTAAATTTGTTTAAGGTGTAGAAGCTGTCACCAACACAACAACCGCACCCTGAGTTAACGAGCTGCATGACCCAGTGTCAAGGAATAGTACGAGAAGACCGGACAACTCACCAACTACACTGGCTAACCATTTCCCCGAAATACGATCCGCAAATCGATTAACATCAAAGTTCCCAATTACTGTTGGGTAGACAGAGGCAAATGGCGTAAAGAAACTTGCCCATATTTTCAATCTGCCCAGAGATCGAACCCGGGTTCGCTCGCTTGCAAGACGAGCATGCTGACTCCTGCACCACAGTAGTGTTCACCATATAAAGCCTTTTAGCAGCCTTTTTCTCAAATTGAAGATAATGCCCCTTTTCATTAGGTCTTTTAGATTGTTAAAGCTGTTTTTCCTTGACCTATTTTGTTTTGACTTTTTTCGCACATCTTCCATCACAGCTAATGTTAATTCTCATATGCACAAAATTTTCCACTTTTTAAGTTCCCTGTTGCGAACCATAATATTTTATGATTTTTTTTATTTCCAATTTGAAAACACTCATTACTTTAGTCTTTGCTGTGTTCATTCTTAACCTATATTCTTCACCTTTTTCCATTAACCAGTTTTTGTAATACCACTTCACTCTCCGTGACAAGGTCACTATCATCTGTTTAGCTTATAATTTGATATTACTTTTCCTTTAACTTTTATTCCTCCATCATCGGTGATAACTTCTCTCATTAGGAATTCTGAGTATATATTATAGAATGTTGGAGATAGAACACAACCCTGTCTTACTCCCGGTCAAACTTTGAATCAGTTTGTAAGTTCATTATTTACTAACAGTGCAGACTCCTGTTGCCAGTAAGGATTTTTTAAATTTTAATAAATATTTTATTAATAATAACGATGTTATGTTGAAGGATCTTCTTTCCTTAGGCTTAAAACCCTTTGTATCACAATATTTAATTTATGTGTACTTGAGATTCCTATCAGATGCTTCTGGTAACATTGTACAGGAGTACCTGTTGACCGCACTAGGATCCCGTTTCGTATAATATGGATATACTGTTTAAATTTAATTGAATTCTAATATCACCTTCATTAATGCCTATGTTTTCAAAGACTTCTAAAAAATTTTCGTGTTTTACCTTTTCAAAACTTTTTTTTTAAAAATTAGCAAAGCCGATGTACAAATTTCTTTGGACCTGTAAATCCCTTTCACCCCAAATTCTCAAACCATATATATCTTCTCTAGTTCCTTTTCCATTTCTAAAATTCGTTTCGATCTTCAGATAACTTACCATATTTTTAGGTAATAATATAAATACTGATTATTTGAAATCACCGGTGAAGGTCTTCTTTGAAATACTGTATTAGAATTACATATCTTAGTCAAACATTTGAACCCATTCTTGACCATTTGTTTTAAAATTCTGCTGGAGGCTGATCAACCCTTCAAACTAAATGATTTTTCATTTTATTCAGAACTGCCTCAACTTCTGATTCCAAAATTGGTAGTTCGACTTTTATTTATTTTCCATCCTCTCCTCCACTTTATCCTTACCATTGAATAGTTCTTCTACAAACTCGGTCCATCTCCCTTTTACTTCTGCCTTAAAAACGGATCTTACTGTGTTTGCTTTAAATAGTCTCACCATATTTTTCTGGCTTTTTTTTTTAGTATATTTCCTACTGCTATGCCTTCACACTAGTATCAACTTACTTTCTGTACAAATTCATAGAAACACTAAATTAATTCTATCATTGTTAGTACACAACATTTTCTCTCCGCCCAAGTCATACACAACGACTCACAAAACCTAACTTTTGTGCTCGTGCTGGGCCTCCTCAAAGTACCAGCTGAGGACGTGTGGCCTCCCTCAGGGGCCGTGGAGAAAATTAAGAGGAGGTCATGATGTCTTGCAACGAGTATTTTTTTATGTTGAGTGTACTTGCTGCAGGAGCAACTCACAGCTTTAAAGCAATGTATGTCCTCTGCGGTGACATTCTGCTACTACCGACTAACGCTATCATGGAAGTGTTTACTGAGTCCTTGTCTAATGGTATTGACCCACCAACAATGCACCTGTTGCCTGGGACTTCCCCATCTAAGAATACCGATTCGACCTGGGATCAGAACTTAACTCCACGAGTATGATAACTTTCCTTTATTTCGTAATTTAATGTGCATGGGACGACTATATCTTAGAGTGAGTTACGGCTACAAGGTGGATATACGTACTTGACTAGTATCTTGTAGTTGGACTGATGATTGAATGGACTGTGTCTTAAATTTTAGGCCTGTAAAACTGATACCTTTCTTAAATTTTAAAGAGTGAAGCTCTATTTGTATTAGTAATAAATATTTAATCACAAAGGATTTATACATAATTCTAGTTATTGAGCTGTAAAGATACTGTATATATCACACTCACTTTTATTTATAACTGTGTCATGGTAGTTGATTTCATTTAACTGATTATACTATATATCATATTATTCATTACAGATGTGTTAACAAAGCTTATAGATGTGTGAATTATTTCCTGTATATCTCTGTTCATAGTCACTGAGAAAATATCTTGTCTAATAGCAAGCCACTGGTGAGCGATACCTCCACCTCTTTCTACTGTCTGAGTGCGCTTGATATCCGTTCAGAGCCAATAAATTATATTCTCCTCCAGGCTGAGCATCCACTGTATTAAAAATGTTTGCACACAGTTAAAAAATATTTAAAGATAAAAAAAAATAAACAGTTTATTCAGCAAATTTGGTAAGGCTGTCAGGTACAAAAGCAGCCCCAGTGAACTTGCCATTATTTAGGTTGAACTTTGTTCAAGTGCCACACAAGGCCAGGTGGGTAATAGAGTTGCAGAGTTTAGTCAACAGCGAGTAAAAATAGTTTTTGCAATACCAGCATTTGTTAGACTTCATCCGGAAGTGTATATACACGACCTTGATTATCTTTGCTTAGTTGATGTTTTGGAAGAGCTGGTGGTGGTGGCGGTGTTGTACTTCAGGAGGCAGGAACTGGTGGTGGTGGCTGTGCTTTACTTTAGGAGGCAAGAAGTGTTGGCGGTGTTGTACTTCAGGAGGCAGGAACTGGTGGTGGTGGCGGTGCTGCACTTCAGGAGGCAGGAAGTGTTGGCGGTGTTGTACTTCAGGAGGCAGGAACTGGTGGTGGTGACGGTGCTGTACTTCAGGAGGCAGGAATTGGTGGAGGTGGTAGTGCTGTACTTCAGGAGAGAGGAACTGGTGGTGATGGCGGTAAAGTAATGCTGGAGGCAAGTATTGGCGGTAGTGATGGTGGCGTTGCTGTACTACAGGAGGCAGGAACTGGTGATGGTGGTGATGGTGGTGGCAGTGCTGTGCTACAGGAGGCAGGAACTGGTGGTGGTGGAGGAGGGACAGTGTTGATACACTAAAACAAATCATCATGAAGCTTCTCAGGGGCCAAACGGTGCATTCTAATCATAAATATTAAGTATCAAGTTAGGTCAGGTCAGTTGTTGTTATTGTTGAGAATGTCGGACCGTAGTCCGACACGGGCCTTTGCCTATAGGCGGCCCATTTGGTGGTTCCGGCTGGAGCTCCTGGAGCAGCCAGACCGGATTTGGGATTGGAGGTTGTCCTACCTGCAGATATAAAAGGATACTGCAGGTTGCAAGTGTGAGCGGACCCCCGATCAGTGGACGCTTACCACCAACCCCCACTCTTGGACGTGGTCAGTTTCGGAGTGGCGCGCCCCCCGAACTGGGGTCCGCACTTGCTGGGAGAGGATACTTTCTAAGCTATTTAGGTGGTGGGTATCGTGTGATGACCCGGAGAAGGTGGTGAATGTGGTTTGTTTTGGGCCTTTCGGGTTAGAGTGGCCGCTGGTGTTGTGTGAGCTTCTTGGAAGTTTTGAGTTCTGTTTCGGAGACTTTGTGTGACTTCGCAGTCGAGGAGATAGTGTTCAAGTGGGTTCGCTGCTGGCTCTTGACAGTAGGTGCATTCCATGACATCATTTCCGATCATCTGCCAGGAGCACTTGTACCCTAGTCGTAGTCGATGAAGGCTATCTTGGGTTTGTCTTGGTGTTTTCTTGTCCGCGAAAGGTGTTTCCCCTTTTGTAGCCGCCAGGTACCATTTGGCTGATTGGGAACCAGCGTTGAATGCGTGAAGGAAGCTCTTTTGGATGTGGAGCTTGCTAGTCCTTCTGAGGTGATTCTTGATCTGTTGCGTGCTTGCTGAAACTTGAATGTGTAGGCAACTAGAACGTGTGGCTGCCTTGGCTGCTTCGTCTGCCACGTCGTTTCCCCCGATCTCTACATGACTGGGAATCCAGTGTAACACGACTGGGCGGTTTTGTCTTTGGAATTCCTGTAGCTGTGCGAGGATCGAGGTTATGATGTGGACGTTGTCTCTTGTTTGACTGTATTGCAGCGCCTGCATGGCTGATTTCGAGTCCGTGTGAATTATGATGGGCTTGTTGTGTTGTGTTGCAGCGTGTTGTAGGGCCTTTGAGATTGCTACCAACTCTGTTTGTAGGGTGGAGCAGTCATTTTAAAGTCTCCATAGGAGGGTCTGACCTTGGGTGTAGAAGGCCGCTCCGGATGTATGATCTTTTGGATCCACCGAGCCGTCTGTGAAGTATGATGCTGCATCAGCTGGTGTCTCGGTGGCTATGGCTTCCAGAGTTATTCTTTTGAGGTCCTCCTTCTGGAGGTTGGCTTTGCTATCACCTAGGTCGGTAATTTTGAATGTGATTGGTGGAGGGTTCCATGGTGGAGGAACTACGTAACCATTGTCTCGTATGTCTTGATTGTTCTTGACGAGTGTTTCTGCTTGCAGGTGTCGGATGACCTCGTTGCCTCGTGCGACCAGGTGGCCCCTCGCACTCTGTGGTCGAGGTGGAGGGAGGCACTGATTCGCGTTTTGACAGCTGTGGGCTTATCTGATCTACAGATTTTGGCGAGGAGACCGGTTGTCACCTGCTTGACTCGTACTGCCAGGGGTGGTAGTTCAGTTTCCATTTGCAAATTACAAATTCTGGTCCACATGGGTGCTCCGAGCATGGTCCTGAGAGCATTATTTTGGATAACTTCTAGCTTAGCTATCTGGTCTTCTCTCCGTCCAATGAGTGCTGGAGCACTGTAATCTACCAGCGATCTGATGGCGGCCGTGTAGTAGGCTTTGAGCACATGAATGTTCTCTCCTGCGGTGCTGGTGAGCGACCTCATGATGTTGTGTCTGCTCTTCGTCCTGTGCCTGAGATACTCGAGTTGCGGCTTGAAAGTGAGTTTCTGGTCGAACCAGATTCCAAGACACTGGTGGGTGTTGGTCCAGACTACCGGCGAGTTTTGTATGGAGAGCATCTTGTCTGGTGTGTCTGTGCAGATGGCCATCGCTTTCGACTTGGCTGGATTTATCTTGAGTCCAAGTCTGTTGCACTCCTCTTCTATAAGTTGGAGTGCGTGTTGCGTGTTGGCTAGTCTGTTTGATCCTCTTACTATGAGCTGTAAGTCGTCTGGCTAGCATAGGAGCTTGGCTGTTTGTCTGAAAGGAAGTTTGACAAGATTTTCCATAAGGACATTGAACAGCATTGGACTGAGGATGCCTCCTTGTGGGGTACCGTTTTCATGGACCCTGTAGCTTGAGGTTGCTCCCTGAAAGTGTACTCTTGCTTTTGTCTGTTTGAGGTAGTTCTGGATCCACCCCAGCAACCTTCCTTTGACGCCTTTTTCAGCGAGCGTCGTTACAATGGCCAGTGGATTTGCTAGTTCCAAGGCCTTCTCCAGGTCGAGGAAGACCACCAAAGCTGGTTTATTGTCCACTGTGCTGAGTATCTCGGAGATGTTGTTGCCTGTGCCGGTGTTCTCGGTGTCAGGTAAGCTCTGACGTATAACCCATTCACAACTCTCCTGTGATTGGCGCTCCATGATTTTTTAAATGTACAAAGAAATGTTACCATTATTTTCAGATGTCTGTTTTAATTGTAGTTGACGTTACTGTTGAAGGTGTGGGAAGGTCAAATCTCATCGTAGGTGTGGGACTTATATTCTTCATTGTAGGAGCACGTGTGTGTGTGTGTGTGTGTGTGTTTAATAATAAATATATAATAATAATAATAATTATCGGTTTATTGAAAGAGCATGACAGCCGGAATGCTGAAAATATACAATTACATAATTGGGGAATGGGTCTCTTGATTTACAAATGATATACAAGTAACATAAGTGTGTGTGTGAGTGTGTGTGTGTGTGTGTGTGTATGTGTGTGTGTGTGTGTGTGCAATGGAAACACTTGGCTTTTCAAAAAAGCGACATCAGGACTGGTTTGATGAGAACTCGTCTACCATCCATGATCTTCTCAAAACCAAAAAATTAGCCCACGATGCAGTGCTATCAAATCCTCAACCACAAACACTGAGGGAAGGTTAACCAACATCAGGTCAGAAACACAAAGACCGTTATGCAGCATGGAAAATGACTGGTGGGTAAAAAGAGCTCAAGAAATTCAAGCATTTGCTGATGCCAATAACACACACGGCTTCTATGAGGCAGTTAAGTCAATTTATGGCCCACAAAGAAGAAATGTCACACCAGTAAGATCTTTAGATGGCACCACACTCTACAAAAGCAATCAAATGATTGCAGTAAGATGGACTGAGCACTTCAACACACTTCTAAATTAATTTAATCCAATATCGCCTACAGCACTGGATAACATCCCACCCATGCCGACCCTGCACCTCCTGGATGAAGCTCCACTCCTACAAGAAGTGGAAACTGCAAAACGAGGGCTCAGCAACAACAAGAGCGCTGGACCTGACGACATTCCTGCCGAAATCTACAAACATGGAGGTCCCCATCTGACTGAGCGCCTCCATAGCCTCTTACTCACCATATGGGCCACGGAGACCACGCCCCAGGATTGGAAAGATGCAAATATCATAACACTCTATAAGAATAAAGGTGACAAAGCAATCTGTGGTAACAGCAGGAGCATCTCCCTCCTTGTTGTTGCTGGCAAGATCCTGGCAAAAGTCATGTTATCAAGACTTATCCAACACCTAACGCAGAACACTCTTCCTGAATCCCAATGTGGATTCAGGGAGGATCGCAGTACAATAGACATGATCTTCGCAACTAGGCAAATTCAAGAAAAGAATTGAGAGCAAAATGTAGACCTCTACACCGCCTTCATTGACCTCTCCAAAGCTTTTGACTCCAGTAAACAGAGAACTTTTGTGGACTATGTTGGAGAGGGTCGGTGTACCACCAAGATTTTTAAACATCCTACACCAGATGCATGATGGAATGCAAGCCCGGGTACTTGTGGGTGGTGTGCAGTCAGAACCATTTAGTGTCCAAATGGGTGTAAAACAGGGCTGTGTGCTGGCACCTGTGCTGTTTAATATCGTTTTGCTGGCTGTAGCACAACTCTCACACAATGCCCTTGGGTCTGATGCAGGTGTGGGCATAGGGTACCGTCTTGACGGTAGCCTTTTTAATATTAGACGTCTAGAAGCCTACACAAAGACCTTAACAGAGAATCTATGCAACGTGCACTGGACATGATCTCAGTTATTTACAGCTCGCTTGGTTTGCAAATTAACACTCAGAAAACTGAGATTTTTGGTCAGCTAATTGTTCCACCAATAGAAGCACCACAATTCTACATTAATGGCGATCCTACCAAAATAGTAAACCAGTTTAAGTACCTTGATAGCACTCTCACACCCACCTGCTCACTGGATATAGAAATTCAAACCAGAATCAATTTAGCCTCAGCTGTATTTGGACGTTTTTGAACAAGAGTCTTTCTCAACAATGACCTCAAATATGGAACGAAGACTACAGTTTATCTCGCAGTCTGTATATCTACATTATTATATGCCTCAGAAACCTGGACGGCTTACAAACGCCATATCCAAATGCTGGAAAACTTCCACACTAGATGCCGTAAGCGTATCTTTGGAATATCCTGGCTTGGACATGTTATCAGGATGCCAGACCACCGGCTTCCAAGACAAATATTATATGGCAAGCTCTCACATGGAAACCGCTATAAATACCACTCTAAAACTCTACTAAAGTGCTGTAATATCCAACCAAATTCAATGAGGCAACTAGCTTTAGACCGTTCCTTATGGCGCTCAACATGCCCTAGGTCTCTTTCACAAGTCGACTTCTCTAGGTTGATGTTGTCAAGGCTGTATACATTGACAGTATTTGTTCTTCCAATATTAAGTACGCTGCACTTGCTGGTGTTGAATTTCATTTTCCATTTTTCAGACCACCCCTGCAGTTTATTTAGATCCTCCTGTAATACATTTGCATCCTGCCCTGAATTAATCTGCCGCCCTATTTTGGTGTCATCCGCAAACTTGCTTATGTCACTGCTGATCCCAGTATCTAGATCGTTTATGTAGATTATGAACAAGAGTGGGCCTAGTACTGACCCCTGGGGAACCCCACTGGTTACACGGCCCCACTCAGATTTAACACCATCTACGCTGACCCTCTGCGTTCTATCGGTGAGCCATGATTTTATCCAATTTAAAACTTTCCCCTCGATACCAAGAGCCTTAATTTTTCTCAGAAGCCTCTGATGCGGTACTCTGTCAAATGCTTTGCTAAAGTCTATGTAAATAACATCGTAATTTTCGTCATTATCCACTACCTCGAAGACTTTCCTAAAAAACGTCAGCAGATTTGTTAGACAAGATTTTCCCTTTGTAAACCCATGTTGCGATTCATAGATTAATTTGCTTTTCTCTAGATGCAATCGGATGCTATCTGCTATAATTGATTCAAGAAATTTCCCCACTACTGACGTCAAACTGATCGACCGGTAATTTGACACTGATGCTCTGTATCCCTTTTTGAATATGGGTACTACATTTGCCTGTTTCCACAAGTCTGGCACAACTCCGGTGTCTAATGATTTTGTAAATAAGTTTACGAGGGGTCCGCTAATCTGTTCCCTACACTCTTTCAAGACTCGAGGGAAAATTTCATCCGGCCCTGGGGATTTTGTTTTCTTTAGTTTATTTATCTTCTTAAGAACATCCTCTTTTCTGATAGTGATATTCTTTAATTTCTCTTCTTCCTTTCCCTTAAATATCAGTTCCACCTCTGGAATTTCATCGCAAATTTCTTCTGTGAAAACTGATAAGAAGTAGCTGTTCAATGGTTTGCTTATTTCTTCACTGCCATTTATCACTTCTCCCCTCCCTGACTTTAAAGGCCCAACTTTGTCATTGACCTTTGTCCTATATACCTGGAAAAATCCCTTGGGATTCGCCTTGGATTCTCTTGCTATTTTGATTTCATAGTCTCTCTTTCCTTTCCTTACATTATTCTTTACATTCCTAGATAGTTCACTATACCTATTTCTGAGCTGCTCCTCCCCTCCCTTTAATTTCTTATATATTCCTTTCTTTATTCCTATGTCATGTTTAAGTTTTCTGGTCATCCACCTTGGCTCATTCTTATTTGACCTAATTTTTCTGTATGGTATATTTTGTTCTTGTGCTTTATGAAGTATACTAGTGAATATATTATAGTCATGATCAATTGTTGTGTCATCTATGACCTCACCCCTTCCTACTGGGGACTGACGTGACTGGTCCCAGGTGACCTCACCTAGGTGCCTTCTTAACCCCTGATAATCCGCCAACCGAAAGTTTGGGACTCTGACCATATTGTCATTGTTTTTTGTTTCCCAATTTAGGGTGAACCTGATTTCTCTGTGATCACTGTTACCTAGTTCTTCCCCTACTGTCATATCTCTGATAATATTTTCTTTATTTGTTAATACTAGGTCTAATATATTGTCACCTCTAGTAGGTTCTGTAATTAGTTGTTTCAAAAAATTGTCCTGTACTGCATTTAGGAAGTCTTCAGATTCATAGTCACCTACAATGTTGTCAAAGTCAATATTTCTGAAGTTGAAATCCCCCATAATGCATAGGTTCTTATATTTTGCTGCCCTACTCATTTCCTGCCATATAGGCTGAGCTGCTTCTTTCCCAAAACTTGGGGGCCTGTAAATCACTCCCATAATTAGTTTTTCTCTTCCTTCCGCGATTTCTACCCATACAGACTCGGTTCCCATTTCACCCTTTATTGAATTATTGATACAACATTTTAATGTATCCTTGACGAAGAGTGCGACCCCTCCCCCCTTCCTACCTTCCCTGTCCTTGTGAAAAAGGTTGTGCCCTTCTATGTGGTACTCTGATAAAAAAAATTTTGCTCGCCAGATTCATCCAAGTTTCGGTGATTGCTATGACGTCTACATTCTCGGTACATACAACCGCTCTCAGGATGTCTATTTTATTTCTAACGCTCCTACTGTTTGTATAGTATACATTAAACCTACCCTTCCCTGGACCTGTTTTACCCCTTGTCCTGAGTAACTAATTTTACTTCCCAGGACCTGCTTGTTTTTTGACTCCCACTTTCCCCGACCTCTCTCTACTGGCGAAACCCCCCGAAATCCTCAGGTATATTTCAATGTTTCTTCTAATTAAGTAATTCATTAGAGATTCCAATTTAAACTAAGAGACATCCACAAACCTTTAAACGATAATCTGTTTTAAGATGACAATAGGTTGCTTTTAGTATCTCTCCCAGCGATTGTTAGACCACTTAATTCTGGGGTATCCATTGTCATTTTGTAAGGTCCCTTTTGTTTATTTATTTTTTACATGAAACCTTTATAGTGGTCTTGATGGTAACTTGCTGGACTATGCAGATTTTTTGTTTTTTATGAGCTCGTATTTGATCTTCAGAATCAAGATCCGTTGTTCCTCACAATACTCTCATTAAAATAAGGTGCCAGTGTAAACCACGGCGTGAATCATAATACTAATTCATCAAGCCATCATTGTACGCACATGTATTACAATATGTACGGCATATCCTCCAAAATATCTATAAGAGACACACTCTTAGTAAATTGTGATCGGCATATAACATAAATTTTTAAAGTTCTTTTTTAATAAATGTTTTAAGATGCTAAAAACAAAAAAAAAATACTGGGAATAACTAATGAAGCCATCTTTATTTACCAGGTCGAGAAAATCAATCTGACCTTTTACGGATTTTTTTTTCACTTCTTATTCTTGAACACTTTGTGCCTCCTGGAAACTGCCTGATGTCATCGTTATCTTTAACGTCCGAAAAACTTTAGTGTTATCATTTCTCGAACCGCAATCATGACACCACTCAAGTGATTTTTAATAGTTTGCACTAAATGTTTGTCTTATAGACCTTGTCATACGTTGATCAAACCGCAAACCTGGGTCAAGACGCACCTGGCGCTGCTCAGCAGCAGCCACGTCAACTGTTACGTTGGCCCATACCAACTCCCTCCCCTGAACCCCCTCCTCCCCACCGGAATATCAACAAGATCTCGCCAGAAGTTACTATTTCATTTGAAAAAGGAATGGAACCAGTGTTGAATAGTGGTGAACAGTGCTTAAGTCAGTGAAAAACAACTCGGCAGTTACAGTTGAGTGTTACCCAAGCTAACCTTCACACAGTGAGGTCCCAGGTACCCAGTGATAATTCTCCTGAGACTCCACGATAGGGAGGCCTGGGACCACACCTCACTCACTTGAGTGAGTGAGGTCCTGTGACAACAGACCACATGGTGTCCCCATGATGCTACGACACCACGTAGTGAATGAGTTGCTACAGCATCATGTGAGGTTCCTCATAACACCATCTGTGAGGGAATTATTACACCACATCAAGGCCCCTCATACATCATCTGTGAGGGAATTACTACACCACATCAGGCCCCTCATAACACCATCTGTGAGGGAATTACTACACCGCGTGATGCCCCTCACAACACCATCCATGAGGGAATTACTACGCCATGTGATGCCCCTCTTAACACCATCTGTGAGGGAATTATTACACCACTTCAGGCCCCTCATATACCATCTGTGACGGAATTACTACACCACATCAGGCCCTTCATAACACCATCTTTGAGGGAATTACTACATCATCAGGCCTCTCATACACCACCTGTGAGGGAATTGCTACATCATCAGGCCCCTCATAATACCATCTGAGAAGGAATTACTACACCATGTCAAGCCCCTCATAACACCACCTGTGAGGGAACTACTACTCCACGTGATGCCCCTCGTAACGCCATCTGTGAGGGAGTTAGTATACTATGTGTCTGCTGTTCAACACCTCAGCTCACATGATCTACTTGACCTCCACTGTAAACATTAATCTGTATGTTCACTGTATGTTCCTTTACCTTTTTCTAATGAAGGCTTTTGTTAAACCGCCAATGTCAAACTTTCAGTTGGCGGATTATCAGGGGTTAAGAAGGTACCTAGGTGAGGTCACCTGGGAACTGTCACGTCAGTCACCAGTAGGAAGGGGTGAGGTCATAGATGACACAACAATTGATCATGACTATAATATATTCACTAGTATACTACATAAAGCACAAGAACAAAATATACCATACAGAAAAATTAGGTCAAATAAGAATGAGCCAAGGTGGATGACCAGAAAACTTAAACATGACATAGGAATAAGGAAAGGAATATATAAGAAATTATAGGGAGGGGAGGAGCAGCTCAGAAATAGGTATAATGAACTATCTAGGAATGTTAAGAATAATGTAAGGAAAGCAAAGAGAGACTATGAAATCAAAATAGCAAGAGAATCCAAGGCGAATCCCAAGGGATTTTTCCAGGTATATAGGACAAAGGTTAAGGACAAAGTTGGGCCTTTAAAGTCAGGGAGGAGAGAAGTGATAAATGGCAGTGAGAAATAAGCAAAGCATTGAACAGCTACTTCTTATCAGTTTTCACAGAAGAAATTTGCGATGAAATTCCAGAGGTGGAACTGATATTTAAGGGAAGGGAAGAAGAGAAATTGAAGAATATCACTATCAGAAAAGAGGATGTTCCTAAGAAGATAAATAAACTAAAGAAAACAAAATCCCCAGGGCCGGATGAAATTTTCCCTCGAGTCTTGAAAGAGTGTAGGGAACAGATTAGCGGACCCCTCGTAAACTTATTTATAAAATCATTAGACATCGGAGTTGTGCCAGACTTGTGGAAACAGGCAAATGTAGTACCCATATTCAAAAAGGGATACAGAGCATCAGTGTCAAATTACCGGTCGATCAGTTTGACGTCAGTAGTGGGGAAATTTCTTGAATCAATTATAGCAGATAGCATCCGATTGCATCTAGAGAAAAGCAAATTAATCTACGACTTGCAACATGGGTTTACAAAGGGAAAATCTTGTCTAACAAATCTGCTGACGTTTTTTAGGAAAGTCTTCGAGGTAGTAGATAATGACGAAAATTACGATGTTATTTACATAGACTTTAGCAAAGCAATTGACAGAGTACCGCATTAGAGGCTTCTGAGAAAAATTAAGGCTCATGGTATCAAGGGGAAAGTTTTAAATTGGATAAAATCATGGCTCACCGATAGAACGCAGAGGGTCAGCGTAGATGGTGTTAAATCTGAGTGGGGCCGTGTAACCAGTGGGGTTCCCCAGGGGTCAGTACTAGGCCCACTCTTGTTCATAATCTACGTAAACGATCTAGATACTGGGATCAGCAGTGACATAAGCAAGTTTGTGGATGACGCCAAAATAGGGCGGCAGATTAATTCAGGGCAGGATGCAAATGCATTACAGGAGCATCTAAATAAACTGCAGGGGTGGCTGAAAAATGGGAAATTCAACACCAGCAAGTGCAGCGACTTAATATTGAAAAATGGAAAATGAAATTCAACACCAGCAAGTGCAGCGCACTTAATATTGGAAGAACAAATACTGATAATGTATACAGCCTTAACAACATCAACCTAGAGAAGTCGACTTGTAAAAGAGACCTAGGGGTACTTGTAAGCTCGGACCTGTAGGTTATGCATCTAAGCTACTGTGCCGAGTAGCATTTATATATATAATTACGTGGCAACACTGCACGTGTTATGTGGCAACATTGCCCCGAGGCTGCCATATGGCAAGGCAGTCTCAGTCTGAATGTGTGATTTGCTTGGCACACGCTAGTCACCACTTCTATTTCTCCAATCCCTTAATAAACGGACTTCAGTGTTGCCCGGTGTTTCCCTACCCATCACTGCATTCTTCAGGGAACACTTGTAACCATCATGGCGCAGTGACTAGGATCTGTGAACTTACAAGTGCGTGAACGATGGACAGTTAGCCGGCGATGTGATGTGCGCGTCGACTTATAGTGTGTTGTGTTGTGTTGCGCTGTGTTTCGCCGCGATGTGCAGTGTTGGGCCATCACAGTGCTTTTTAGTGACGGTGGTAGTGTTAGTGTCAGTGTATTAGTGTGTGTCTAGAGCTGAGAGTTGAGCATTGGCCTGTTTTTTGTGGTACCCACGGAGCACGCAGGCGTACACCCTTCTAATGTGACATCCCGGGAGACACTGACGGTCTCCCCCCCCGCCGCGTCTCTAGCCACCGGCATTAAGGCCACCACGAAGTGCATCTGCTGTCTCAGACACACACACACACACACACACATGCCCGCACTCACTCACGGACAGAACAGTGGACTCTGCGTTATTTCTGCGCTGTTTATGTCATATATATGTGGTTCGAGCTGTTGAGGCGCCACTTTATATACTAAACAGTGCAGTCCACGCACACACAAAGATGGGCGGTAAGAAGGGACAACGTCAAGATGGGAGACACGACTCCCCACCACCTTCTCCTCTACCGGGCGCAGACTCTCATCCTCCACCTCCAGTAACGGACATTGCCACAATTCTGAGGTGGATGGACGACCGGGACGAGCGACGTAGAGAGATGGAACTTCAGAGGGAGGAGACACGAAGAGAGGAGGAAAAATCGCGTTTTGATGCACTATTGGCGACCCTAGCGCTAACCCACCCTCCCTCACTCGCGCACCAAGGCGCTAATATCCTCCCTCCTCCACCACGCCAGCGTCCTCCAGGTACTCTTGCCTCCAAACAAACAGCTCCCAAGGCATCTGTTCAACCCCCACCCGCCCTCTCACCAGACGTCATGTTTCAGCTTTCTCGTGAGTGGAGGCGGCGTTGGACAGATTACTCCACGATGGTGGACCTTGACAGCATGCCTCCAAACAAACAGCTCATCCAACTGCGGATGTATTTGTCGCTGGAGACCCAGAGAGTTTTGGAGCACACGTTGCAAGTGCCTCCCGATTCTACCTCTTCAGTGACGGATGTGCTCGACCTTTTACAGGAGCATGTTAAGGGTCGGAATAACGAGGCTTTGCGTCGCCGTGCCTTCACCAGCTGCAAGCAGGCGGAGAACGAATCCTTTGACGACTTTTTTGTATGCTTGAAGAGTTTGTCAGAGGAGATCGACGTCTGCAAGGCGCACAGCCGGGAATGTGAGGAAGCCTGGATCAAGCACGGGATCTTGCCAGTGTCAGGCAGGAAGAGTTGGTGCAGCGACTCATCCCCCTGGACGCTTCCTCCACACTCCAGGTGGTAGTGACTGAATGTCGGTCGTACGAAGCCACCAAGTCCGCCACCTCTGCCTTACGGGCCCCTCCTGCTGTGAGAGCTATCTCACAGTACAAGAAGGGTAAGAAGGCGGCCAACAACGTGAAAGCTGCCGCACGTTCTTCCACGCCTCCGCCTAGTGCTTCCTGTGGCAGCTGTGGAAAGCAGCATGGCCCCAAGACTTGCCCGGCCACCGACGCACTGTGTCGTGGATGTGACCGTAAGGGCCACTGGTCTAACACAGACAGGTGCCCTGCACGAGGCCACAAGTGTCAGGCCTGCGGTCGCTATGGACACTACGACAAGTGCTGCCGCCAACCCAAGCCCAAAAGCCTGAGACGAGGAGGAAATCATCGCACTTCCCTCGGGGTGGTTCGCACGCAGCCCCCTCCAGATGGCCCACGCAGTCCCAAGCAGCAGTGGAGTCACATCAGGAGGGTGGAATCGACCACACGCCCCAGGGCTACCCCTTCCCCCACCATCCGCGTCGCCGTCACACACGGTGATGTGTCGGGTCACATCGAGGTAATACCGGACACCGGCGCTGATACTACGGTGATTGGGTTGAAGCACCTCCAGAAACTGGGCCTCACCAAACGCGGCCTGGGACCACCGCCGCAGCTGCAGTACTACAATGCGGACGGTTCCCAGATGCCGGACGCTGTGGGCTTCTTTTAAGCAGAGATCACCTACGGTGACAGGTCGTGTCATGGATGGATCGACGTGCAGCCTACTCTCGCTACACCCTTGTTGTCGTGGGAGCACTGCAAGGAGTTAGGCGTGGTGCCCAGAGACTTTCCCGAGCAGATCCCAGCTGCTCGGTACACCGCCAGCAGAGTGCGTGAGTTAACGAGCGACGCGCCTGGCGCTGCCGCACAGAGTTGCCCAGAACCCGCATCCACTCCCACCCACACAGGACGCTCCCCTGCCCAGATCCTGTATGGTCACCCTCTCCGCTCTTGCGTTCCTGCACACACCAAGGCCTTTGCGAAGGACTGGCAGACCAGAGCCGAGAGCTGCGACCGCCGCGCCGCTACACGTGCCCAGGACGCCAAGGCTCGGTATGACGACCGTGCCCGCCCTCTTCAGCCAGTGGAGATTGGTGCCCTTGTCCGCGTCCAGGACCCGACGACGACACATTGGGACAAGGTGGGCATAGTGATGGGCGTCGGCCGGTCGCGGGACTACAAGGTCAGTATGCCGAGCGGCCGTGTCTGGTGGAGGAACCGCCGCTTCCTCCGGCCAGTCCCACCCCCTGCTGCTGGCCCCCTGACCGAGGACGAGTCACCTACACCTCACGAGGATCCGCCCCACAGTGCACCTCGACGCTCGGAGCGACTTAGGACTAAGAAGTCCGCTAAGACAAAGACTATGAGCATGAGGGGGGAGGGAGATGTAGGTTATGCATCTAAGCTACTGTGCCGAGTGGCAACCCTGTAAATAAGCTACTGTGCCGAGTAGCATTTATATATATAATTACGTGGCAACACTGCACGTGTTATGTGGCAACATTGCCCCGAGGCTGCCATATGGCAAGGCAGTCTCGTCTGACTGTGTGAGCCGTGCATGGCACACGCTAGTCACCACTTGTATTTCTCCAATCCCTTAATAAACGGACTTCAGTGTTACCCGGTGTTTCCCTACCCATCACTGCATTCTTCAGGGAACACTTGTAACCATCAGGACCTACGGCCGAGAAAACAGTGCGTTAATGTTCGAAATAAGGCAAACAGAGTATTGGGTTTTATATCTAGAAGTGTAAGTAACAAGAGTGCAGAGGTCTTATTGCAACTATATCTTGCGCTAGTCAGGCCGCACGAGACTTAGAAACCTTCCATATCAGGATAGGTTAAAGAAACCTTGCATTCCTAGAAAGACGAAGAGTGCGGGAGATATGATAGAAGTATTTAAGTGGGTGAAAGGAATCAATAAAGGGGATATAGATAAAGTTCTTATAATATCCGAGCAGGATAGGACTCGGAGCAACGGATTCAAGTTGGATAAGTTTAGGTTTAGGAGGGAGATAGGAAGAAACTGGTTCACAAATAGGGTGGTGGACGAGTGGAACAAGCTCGGCAACTTTGTAGTTTGTGCGGGAATTCTGGAAAGTTTCAAAAGGAGGCCATATAGATTCATGGATGATAGAGAGTGGTAGTAACTCTCGACAGGAGCTGCCATGCACAGGCCAACCGGCCTATTGCAGACTCCTTATTTTCTTATGTTCTTATGTTTTGTCAATGTTCTGCTGTAATGCATGTGAAAAATTCAATATTTCCCGTGACTATTAATGAATAGAACTAGGAAGTAATATGTTAACTTATTCAATAAAGGAGAACAATAGCTAATGCATAAACTTCTCAATAACTAACCATACACATCACCCCCTCCTCCTCTAGCTCCCTCTTGCCAGGGCCCATTACCACGGTGTCTATCGTGATGAGAACCGCGTCATGTATTCTCAAGAGTAAAACACCAACCTCATCGTTATTCCTCCACTTTGTTTAATCCACCTGCTGAGAGTGTTTGGATACAACACATTGTTACTGTACTAAATGAGTTTTCAATACCGAGGTAAGGTAGTCCTTACCACGTACTAAGTGAAGGAGATGGTGCGAGAGAGAGGTTAACGGGTGATAGTGTTTCGGGAATATCACTTCATTTAATATCTGAGTCACACTGATTTATTCGTTTTAACGGCTTGGGCAATTTCACTATAAAAGTCTCTCTTGTTTTATCTTAGAGTAAAGGAAAGTTAACGAGAATCGAAAGAGAGAGACAGACAGCGTGTGTCAGCAAGTTATAACTTAAAGGTAACATGGGCAACTCCTCAACAGTGTGAGGTCTACAGAACCTCACTGAACGTGGGCAAGACACCTCCGCCGGGTCATCACTCGTGTTGTAACCTCCATGGTTAGGATCATAGTCACCTCTGCCTTCCACCTCTGCCTGTCTGTCCGCATATTAGTAAAAGCTTATGTATGTATCATTTGTATGTTTATGTGTATCTGTTTGGGAGAATAAACATAATCATAGGCCTATACGATTCAGTACCTGTATGTGATCGTTTTACTATCGGCATATTCACGGTTCATCCCGTCATTAGAATCATTGTTATAGGGTTAATACAATCATCCAAAGTCCATTGATATGTAAATGTAGCACTTTATCCCTGAGAGGCCATTATCCAGCTTCCCGTGGTGTTGAAGGCCGCATTACCTGGAGTAATGTGATTTCCACGCCTGAGCATTTCATGTATATTAAGTCTTTAGCTTGAACGCTTCACTAGGGAGACAATACCATCAACCCTGTTTCTGGACGAACTCGACAAATAACAGTCATAAAGGTTTAGTGTTTAGAAATAAATATTTAGTTTATTCAAATCCCCCATGATATCCTGATGGTGCATAAAACGAGCTTGAAGAATGCAATGTTGACAAATACACATACACTGAGTTGTGTTTCTTCCTTTACACATTTTTGAGGAATTGGGTCTGTGAACCAGTAACCGTTATGTTAGGTAGTTTAGAGGAACACTAAGCACCATACCCTACCAGAGAAGTGAGAATAGACAGCCAATTTTGCATTGTGAAGGGCGTTAATGCCGCCTTAGTTCTACACAGACTTGCTTCGATGGCTCTCATGTCCATTCTGTTTCATGAGACAATGTGTTAATCGTATTATGTTTTATTGTCTCCACGAAAAAAAAAATAATTTTGTCTTTACCTTTGTAATTTTGTCTGTTTGTCTGTCTGTGTGTTGCCAAAATAAATTAAAATGGGTCTCTGTATTTCATTATCCAGTCTGCAGCTCTAAATACATTCAGTTAGAGTATATACACCGATCCATCACTAAGACTAACCTTGTCCATGAGCCTCATTACCATAGCAGGATGAAGATGGAAATAGTGGTGCTGTTACTCTAAATGAATGTATTTACATTGATAGGAGTGTATAATAGTTTCATATATATATATATATATATATATATATATATATATATATATATATATATATATATATATATATATATATATATATATATATATATATGAAACTATTATACAAACTTATCAATGTAAATAATAGCCACCTATGACTGCCGTGTATTAAACCCGGATCACTATGAATGGCAGGCTGGATGCTTATCTACTGAATCGCGATGGGCTAAATGCTAAATCACCTTAACTACTCTTTTGTAGCTCAAGTTCCTTCCCACTCACTGTGAGCCGAAGGGCTTGGGGCAGTCTGCCCACACTCGGGTTGGGACAGCTCGCACACACTCGGGTTGGGACAGCTCGCACCCACTCGGGTTGGGTCAGCCAGCCCACACTCGGGTTGGGACAGCTCGCACACACTGCTGGGTCAGCCAGCCCACACACTGGTTGGGACAGTCGCACACACTGGTTGGGGACAGCTCAAGACACACTCGGGTTGGGTCAGCCAGCCCACACTGGCTGGGACAGCTCGCACACACCTGGGTTGGGTCAGCCAGCACACTGGTTGGGACAGCCAGACACACTCGGGTTGGGGACAGCTCAAGACACACTGGTTGGGCTCACAGCCCACACTGCTGGGACAGCTCGCACACACTCGGGTTGGGGCAGCCCGCCAACACTCGGGTTGGGGCAGCCCGCCCACACTCGGGTTGGGACAGCTCGCACACACTCGGGTTGGGTCAGCCAGCCCACACTCGGGTTGGGACAGCTCGCACACACTCGGGTTGGGACAGCTCGCACACACTCGGGTTGGGGCAGCCCGCCAACACTCGGGTTGGGGCAGCCCGCCCACACTCGGGTTGGGACAGCTCGCACACACTCGGGTTGGGGCAGTTCGCACACATTCGGGTTCTAGACAGCTTTTTTTAATCGAGATCTCAGCTCACCCCGCACAACGTTTTTTGTAAAATATCATAAACTGCAAAACTGTAATATACACTTTTAAATCAATATTAAACAGTAATCACATATGAGTGTAGGGTATCAAACCCGGACCAGCATGACCACCGGTATAGGCTAGATTTGATTCGATTCGATTCTATTCGATTCGATTAGAGTAGATTAGATTAGATTAGATTAAAACATATGTGTTTATGTTTGGGTTGAGTTAGATTAGGTTTGGGAATCCTTTATATCGAAATCATCTAAGTGGGATGTTGTAACTCCTTCTTATGAATAGTGAGAGAGGAAGAGAGGAAGAGAGTTGTTTACTTTCATCCTGTTGATCCCTCACCCATAGCACCCTGTACCCTCTCTCCACCATCTTTCCCTCTCCCGTGATAAGATAATTATTGTTATATAAATACTTATAATGTAAAATTATTATAAAAATTCCAAGTTCCACAGATCCGAAACGGCTGCAGCTTCTAGATGTGGACGCTGATAAGAATGTCTTGCAGATGCTCATTGAATGCGGATGTAATATCCATTTCTAGATTTATCCACTCGGATGCTTGATTTGTTTACATTAGTATGATCTACAGATAAGGGAAACTTCCAAAATAACGCAACCAACACTAGTTAATACACATGAAAAATGTGCACTGATAACATAAGAACATAAGAACATAAGGAGTCTGCAATAGGCCGGTTGGCCTGTGCATTAGGGTGTGTCATAGGAGGGAAGATAAGCTAAAACTAATGGCCCATCACTTTTTTGGTAGATTTTAGTATATATAAACAGAAAATAATTTCAATTTCAATATTTTGCAACCTTTTGCTAGGTAAATTTTAGCGTGAAATTTATCGAAAATCTAACGTACAGCTGCATTAGTGCATTACAATTAAATAGTGAACATTGCTTTCTGACTTCTTCATTCTTTAACAACCCAACTAACAATATTTTTTCTGTTTCAGATTCTGATGCATTTATAAGTTGATAATATTTGCGATGGCTGCTTGTGTCAGGACGAGGAACCAAAAATCCAGCCATCTCAGTCACTATCTTGGGTCTGGGAGAGAGGTCCTGAAGTCGGAGTTGCCTACATTGAGAGATGCTTTGAGATACGGTGTTTTAATCAGGCAAATCAGTGAAAAGAACCAAAGAATTTACACAAACAAAGACATTGCCAGTGATATGACCAAAGCTGTCTTGGCACAGTACACTCTGGCTAACGCTCAGTTCAAGCCTCCAGTCATAACAAGTCAGAAGAAGATTAGTGAGAGACTGCTAGCCAGTTGGGAAAAGGCAAGACATATCTCTCTTGGGAGAGGAAAACTTGCAGTTAAGGACAGCTTTGCAAAGCAACTGGACCAGTTATTTGACATAATTACTTGCAAGTGCCCAATTGTTCTCTGTCCTGAGTTTGGATGCGATCGTGACTGCAAATCCGAGGCCCACATCTCCTGTATTTGCAAGCGTGAACTGAAGATTCCTGTGATCGAACTGGCATTTGTCAAAGCACAGAGAGAGAAGACTGGCAGTATAGGGCTCTCATGATTTCTAGCCAAGATATTCCGGAGTCCAATAGGACAGGAGGCTGCCACAGGAAGAGACAGAAGAGGAGAAGAGTTGCCGAGGAAAAGAGACTTGAGAAGGCCCAGGGTGAGGTAAAAAAGGCCGATGATTGGAGTCAAGCTGATTCAGAGTTTAATGACTTCCCATGGCTGATCCGAGTGCTGACCAGGAGAATGGTGACTTTGTCCCTAACCCAGAAAATAATGATCCCAAACCTTCCAGGCATAAGATTCGAAATAGGAAAGATATCCCGAGCATAGCTCTGGCCAGCATGCGACACCACACTGGTCTCAGAGAAACTGCAGAGATAGCAACAGCTGCCTGGATTGACGGTGGTTTGATAACACCTGATGATGTTCACCTGGTGATAGATCATAACAAAGTAAGGAGAGCTCAGGAGAAACTTGTCAGTAACCTAGAAGAGGAGTTTGATAAGGGGATAAGAGAAAATGGAATCAATTGTTTGTTCTTTGATGGGAGAAGGATGACACTAAAGTGCTCATGAAAGTTGGAGATTCTGACAAGTTGTTCCCTGCCATGGTGAAGGAGGAACACTACTCCTGCTGCAGTGAACCAGGAGGGAAGTATTTGTGGCATTTCACTCCAGAGAAAGATGACATTAGGAAACCAGCTGAGATAGTGGCAGATAAAATTGTGAACTGGCTCAGAGAGAGGAACGTAGACCAGACCCTGCAGGCCATTGGAGGGGACAGCACCAACACAAACACAGGGTGGCAAGGGGGGGTCATACAGTGGATAGAGCAGAAGATTGGGAGGAAGCTGGTCTGGATTGTTTGTGACCTCCACACCAACGAGTTGCCACTCAGACATCTGATCCAGGAGCTGGATGGCAAGACTCTTTCAAAAAACAGATGGTCTGGTCCTCTTGGCAAGATGCTGGACTCTGCCACTGAGTTAAAAATAAATCCGAGCTTTGAAAAAATCACAGTTGGCCCTCCACTCGTTGAGCTTGCACATACTGTCATTGACGACCTGAGTACTGACCAGTACTTTGGTTACATGATTTGCAGTGCCATCAAAACTGGGGTCATGCCTGATAGACTTGCTTACCTGCAGATAGGTCCAGTCTCACATTCTAGGTGCTCACAACGGCTCTCAGGGTTCTGCAGAATTTGGGGTCGCCCATCATAAACTGAAAGGGAACCAGCTTCACAACCTGAGACTTATTGTCCAATTCATCGTGAGTGTCTACTTGCCAAATTGGCTCAACACCAAGGTCAAGTCATCGTTCTCCGAAGGTCCGAGGCATGTTCTCTTCCAGCTTGAGCTCCTGAGGAGTCAGCCAAGGAAGGTTGTTCAGATTGTGGAGCAGACTGTGAGGAGATCTTCCTGGTATGCTTATCCCGAGGCAGTTCTGCAGACAATGCTTTGCAGTAAGGATGAGGAGGAGAGAAGAGTGGCAGTCAAAAAGATCTTGGATATGAGACTTATGAGAGGATCTGGGGCATGACGAATCAGCAGACGATTCTTCTCAGGTCAGGAAGACTCCTGAAGTCAATCTAGGTGCCAAGACCTCACTTCGATCTCATAGGGATCTGATAACATCCCAGGCTGGCAGTGAGTCCTCTACCTGCAGCCTCACGCACTTTCGTCAGAGCTTTCCTGACAACCCCATGCATAAAACCTGCCTGGCCCTCGACACCCAGAGAGTATAGAGCGTTGCGTACAGCAAGTGAGCGAGGCCAGCAGTCACGTGTACAGCCAGGAGAGGAGGAATGGCTACATCCTGAGCTCAGGTGGTCAGCAGGAGGTGATGAGTGAAACAGAAGCAAGAAAGACATGTTCTCTATGGTGTGCAGCAACACCGGTCGTAGTAGTAAAACCGGTTTTTGTATTTGATGATTTTGTTTTCTAAAGGAATAGTAAATTTAATAAATGTGTCAAGATCATTCGTTTCACTATTCTGGATCATTTTCATCCTAATAAATTAACCTGATACATTTACTTTACTTTAAATAAGCTATTTAGTGGTGTTGGTAAAAGGGTGGGAATACTGAATTTTCATAAGATTTCAAGTTAAAATTTACCTAGCAAAAAATGAAAACTTTTCAAATCTGAAGATATCACATGATTCTGCACATAGAACTACATCATTAATACCATGGGCCGATTTTTCAAACTCAAAAAAAAAAAATTCGCTCCGTATGACACACCCTACTGTGCATGGCAGCTCCTGTCGAGAGTTACTACCACTCTCTATCATCCATGAATCTATCCTGCCTCCCTTTGAAACTTTCCAGCGTTCCAGCACTTAATACAAAGTTGCTAAGCTTGTTCCACTCGTCCACCACCCTATTTGTGAACCAGTTCCTTCCTATCTCCCTCCTAAACCTAAACTTATCCAACTTGAATCCGTTGTTCCGAGTCCTATCCTGCTCAGATATTATATGAACTTTATCTATATCACCTTTATTGATTCCTTTCACCCACTTGAATACTTCTACCATATCTCCCCGCACTCTTCGTCTTTCTAGGGAATGCAAGTTTAGTTTCTTTAACCTATCCTGATATGGAAGGTTTCTAAGTCCCGGAATCATTTTCGTTATTCTTCGCTGCACCGACTCTAGTGAATTGATATCCATTCTATAATAAGGGCACCAGAACTGAACCGCATAATCGAGGTGCGGCCTGACTAGCGCAAGATATAGTTGCAATAAGACCTCTGCACTCTTATTACTTACACTTCTAGATATATAACCCAATACTTTGTTTGCCTTATTTCGAACATTAACGCACTGTTTTCTAAGCCGTAGGTCCGGGCTTACAAGTACCCCTAGGTCTCTTTCACAAGTCGACTTCTCTAGGTTGACGTTGTTAAGGCTGTATACATTGACAGTATGTGTTCTTCCAATATTAAGTACGCTGATGCGTGACTTACTTTCTGTTAATACTATTTCTGCAACATTTCATGTTTCAGTTATAGCTTAAATGTTTACTGTGAATTTTCTGAATTAATTCATTTTTCAATGTTCTATGCAATATAATCCTGGAAATAATAACCGTCCGTTCTTCCACCCGCGCGTGCATATATCAGGGAATCTTGTAAGGACAGAATAAATAGAAATTAAGTTAAATGAAACTTAGAAGCTGGATGTAACTCAAGAAAACATTTGACAACAGCGATAATAATCGACATTGTTTACTTTACAATTTGGGAGTTAGCCCATTGACAGTGGGGCGTACATAGACGAAGGACCACAATGAAGTATTAACAGTTTACACACAGCGAAGTTTGCGTGGGGTTACTTAGTCAAATAAATTTAAAATTTACAGTAAAATGCTCATCCAACTAGAGTCTTAACAAATCTGATGTGATTACCTTTTGACAATTAATTCAATTAGTATTTTTCCTCCTCGATTTTCTTTTTAAATTTTCTTTAATACTTGATCGCCTCACCTTTTCATTATCTCTTTGGTTCATCGCATAAGACTTGTTTTGTTGGATGGGTTCAGAAGTTTGTTTTAGTCTAACAAGGAATCTAAGGCGGTAAAGTCTATTTTTTGTCTCTACTAATCTCTTAGTCCCTTGAGTACGTTAATCCCTGAGTGCAAAGAATATGCCCACTGAGTAAGACCTCCTAAGTAGACCTAAATTTATTAAACACCTCGAGAACAGTGTCTTAATCCTTGATTTTTTAAAACAATGAAGTGAAAAGGAATTAAATAATATATATATATATATATATATATTTCATTAGCCCAATAAAGCACGCGGACTTCTACATACAATCAACACCTCAACCCGCCAGGATTCGAACCCACGGCCCACAAGCCCATGATCAGACCGGGGAACGCTAACCGCTGGACCACCAGGATACTAAAAGCAGTCCTAGACTTTGTTATATTTCACACAAAGCCTGTTCAACGAGCTATGGCACCGTGAACCTCTAATGGGGACCACCTGCAATACTAGGTGGTCAGAGTAACGTTTACCAAATCCGGCTTTCGAAACACGAGGATCCATATATATTTCTATTAGCCCAATAAAGCACGCGGATTCTATATACAATCAACACTTAACCTGCCACAGTCATAGGCTTGTGGGCCGTGGGTCTTCGAATCCTGGCGTGGGGTTGAGGTAAAGCGATTGCATATATATATATATATATATATATATATATATATAATCTGTTTTTTTCATTAGATAACTTGCTTACCACTGCTAATTGTTTAATTGATTTGCGTCACCTTTAGTCCGTCTAGCTAGTGTCTGTTGTTTCATTAACTCTTCTATCCACATTGACTTCCTTGCCAAGACAAATTGATATATTTATCTCTGTGCATCTTTACTTTTCCATATTTCCCCAAAGAGCTGTTAAACCCCTAGAATTTATCCATCGTGAGTGAGGTTCCCAAGTGTTTATCAATATTCCCCTTATCTAACGCCACGTGTGAATATTTGGATTCTTACATGATTCCCTGAACTCATTTCCGGCTGCGACACTTTCCTTGGCCCTAATGTTTACCATCAATCTTTGTGGGGATCATCTCTTAATCCTGTCCACGTGCCATGAAGATATTAAGAGATTTTTTTTCTCGTTGGGAATTTTACCGAAAACGTTCATTAAGCAAAGATAGGATTATGAGGAGCCACTTAGCCGAAGTGTTACATGGAGTGTTCTTCGCCGGGGTTGTCAGGTGGAGTGTCACGGGGTGATATGAATCACCATTTTATAAATCACGTGTCTCTCCCACTGACCAATTTAATAATAAAGAAGACCGGGTATCTAATGTTTCATTTATACGAGAAATAGTTACATCATGCAAGCTTGTGTTAGAGAATTTACAGTAGATATAACTCTCTCTCTCTCTCTCTCTTTCTCTCTGTCTGAAAATTAATTTTTTTTTCTGTAAAATTTAGTCTAATCCTTGAGATCAGTGAAAGCAAGAACATAAAAATTGCCCTCAAAAGTTGATATAAAACGGGGGTTCAACTCCAAAGTTTACTGTTTCTGTGACAGCTGAAAACTCTTAATGAACTGACAGCCGAAAAACAAGAGTAATATTTAAATAGTTTCATTTTCAACTTCTCTAAAGATCTAGAAATTATATAAATTATGAAGGCGAGGCTATTCTGGTAATGAGTATGGTGATGGTTCAATCCTTGCCACTTATAAGCTACACAGACTGACGGCCTGGAAACTCCTAGCCTGCAAATTCGCTTGGTGCATCCCACCTCACCTCCGAAAACAAGCAAATCAGGCACGTAATCGGTGGTCAGCCAAGGTGTAAAGTGAACGCTATTAATTCATTTATTTGGGTTAAGAACATGATAGAATATATAACATTACACTGAAGCTTCAAAACAGGCCACTGCCCATTTGCACCGGATATTCCACCAATGAGCGTTGACCTGAGAGATTGACAGCCGCTCACCGTGCCTCATGGCTCGCCTTCGCTCAACCGTATGTCGATAAGGAGAAGGAATTTTGAGCAACAGTAATGTTCACCTATGAAAAAACATTTCCGTCCAACAACCATGTCCGAAATAACACAGTAGCATACCCATAAAGTTATGTTAGCAACCTGCGAAATGTTTAATTTTAGTTTACTGTATATCAAATTACTTTATGAAATACAGCATACTTAGCAGTAAATAGCAAATGATAATTTGGCATGAAATCTAAGAATATAATAAACTGATAAGGTCTACATATCTATGAAGAACGACGAAACCTCCGGCCGAGTGACGGTGAATGTGTGGGGGTGGATGACTGTCCACGGCGTTGGGGATATCACAGAGATTTAGGGACGGTTTAGTGCCGAAACATACGGTGACATCCTTAATGATTTTCTTCCTCCCCTCTCTCATCAGAGGAATTTTCCCTTTCCTTCCGGCCTCATAATAATTATTGCCACAAACTGCCTTACAGTACTTAATAGATTGATTAATTACACAGGTAAACTAAGAAACGCCTAACATACTGCCTTTGAACACCATTCATGAATTAAATTTATTATGATTGACTTTATTTGCTTTGCCTGTAGTCTGTCTAAAATTTTAAACCACACAATATACCTGACGGATGTGTGGAGACTGTTGGTAGCTTTGGTTTAGTCGTGCTCGGAGTAAGAAAATAATTTTAAATATATTCTCTCGTTATTTGTTATGTTTAATATCCGTTATATGTTTGTTTCCCGTTTTTTTAAACATATAAAGTGAGATAAACAATCTAAACAATTCTGGAAAATTTTGGTCACCAGTCGACTGACGCCAATTTGAGGCATCGATGACGTAATTGTTTCCAGGGTTCATGAACAGCTTTTCGATACATCAGACTCAATCATCCAATAAAAAGCCATTGTATGAACTTAAATCTTGGCATATAATACAGTGTAATGCATTGTTTTATAATTATAATTTATAAATAGAACAGATAAAGACAAATTATCTCTTATGCTACATGTGTGGAGAAACGAATAATTAAAACGCGACCAAACTCAGTCCGTTATAGCACTGGGACTAGGTTTGGCTGGTTCGCCCAAGTCTTGAATCTGTTTCGTTTCGTGGTTTTGGATTTATGAGAATGTCACCAAGACAAGACGCAGTGCTGCCTCTGCCTTAGTGCCAATAAGGAAGTTCAGGAAGGCTTATAGACAAACAAATAACCGGTGAGGAGAAAGACTGAAATTGACGAGGAATGAAAAGTATCTTCAAATATTTGTCAGTGAAGTAAAGTGTTTGTGTCATGAAGTATATCAAGTGTCATTAAGTGTTTATAAATGCAGTTATTCTGTAAAATTTCCATAAGTGTTGTAAAGTGATCACATGTATCATAAGGTGTTCGTAAGAAATCTAAAGTGTTTATATGTGTTTCAAGTGTTTGTGTTATGAAGTCTTATAAGTGACTTGAAGTGTTTGTGTTATGAAGACTTGTAAGTTGTCACAAAGTAACTTTGGGTACCAAAAACACCTAGACGTGTCATAAGTGTCGCAAAGTGGCATGTAATATCCAAAAGTGTCGTTAAGTGTCGTACAATGTCGTAAGATGTGGTGCACAATAAAAAGGTGGTATGAAGTGTCAGAGGTATGTCATAAAGTGTCCTAAGGTGTGAAAGGGTCAAAGTGCCCTAAAATGGCATGCAGCGCCCTAAGTCATGAAGAGTCTTAAGGTATCCAAGTGTCTTAAGGCGTGAGAGTTTCCTAAGTGTCATGGAGTTTCCTTAAGTGTTATAAAGTGTCCGGAGGTGTCAAATGTCAAAGTGTCCTAAAGTGTCATAGTGTTAAAAAATCAGTGACTTAAAGAGTCCTAAAGTGGCATGACGTGTCCTAGAGTGTCAGTGCTTTAAAGTGCCGCAAAAAGCCATATAATTTCATTGTGTTATAAAGTGGCAAAAATTATCATAGACTCGAAGTTTTGAATAGCTAGAAAGTGTTTAAGAGGTGAAATTGCTCAAAATGTCGTAAATTGTCATTAATGCTTGATAGCCTCACAAAGTCTCGCAAAGTGTCATTAATGTCGTAAAATGTTGCAAAGTGTCTTCAACTATCGCGAGGAGTAAAGTGTGTTATAGATTACAACATGGTATCGTCAAGTGCCAAAAGGTGTCATAAAAGTGTCAAAACGATGCCAGGAGGTGACTGTACGGCTCCAGGTCTCTGCTAATATCAGCACAAGGTAAACTACTACTAATACTACTGTTGTGCTCGCTCTTGGCATAATAAGTTCTCTTAGTCATCCATTTGGCATAAAATCTAGCTTATATTCATTGGTTCTGCCTTAGTTGTTCCTGTGAGTTAAGTGTGAATAATCATTTAGATGTTTGTGAGCTTGAGATAGACAGTAAGTAATCTCAACTGAAATTTTTTCTTTTCTTTTTATTCCAGGTGAGGTAAAATAGCTCTTCGAGGGACATTTACACTCCATATCTCAGGTACAGTCTACAAAAACATTCTGCACCGCTATCGTGTTGTTATACAATGTGACACACCGGACCAAGAATTCTGAAAAGACTTATTTACGTGGGTGATTCCTGTTAATTTATATGTGTTAGCTATAAGTGTTATAAAAATACATCATACTGGTTATACAATGCTTCACACAACCATAAATACCAACCTTACCAAATTAACATGGCCTCAGTCAGTGATCGTTGCAGAGGCCATCAGACCAAGTGGTGCAGAATAAATTTTTGCTGAATGTACGTCCAATTTGTCATATTCATTGGTTATCGTTTTATTCATCTGCAAAGTCCTTCGCATCCCACAACAGTTTTAAAGGAGCGTTAAATTTTTCCCCTCCATCTCTGAGGACGACGGTGTCCCTCCCTATAATGAGTCAACGTGATGACCCCACTCGTTCAATTGAACGTTAGACCGACTCTTTACCCTTACACAGTCTCTTGTGTTTACCTGTGATCACGTCGCTGTCTATATGAAAGTGCCCCCCTCCCCCTCTCTTACGCCATCTATTAGGGTGTTGGAGTCCTTCCTTTCCCGCCTTCTTCCCGTCAGAGCCTCACCTCTTCCATTCAAGTGATCACACTCACCCCTGTTTTAAAGGCATCTACTGTATATCTCTTCTGGAAAGTACTGAGATAAAATGACCTTCATCATGCTGTCATGGTTAAATTCTATAAGCCAGAGCATTATATCAAATGGTCTAATATAGTGTACTTTCTTGTGGATCCCAATTTAATTGGCTCAGCCATGTTGAGAATCATACCCAAGGGCTGTGGGTTTATATAGTATTTAGCCCCAAAAAACAACCTTGATCTTGAAATTTGGTGTGTTGTTCCTTTCACAGCTCAACATCAGAGACCAATATTTTTGGTGAGTTGGGTTTCTCCCGTTTTAGATGTGTGGGAGCGTCCTCGGGACCATTAGACTACTTCCTCGTGTTTTATGCTCAAAGTATTTTTCGATGTAATTTCGGTTGCTTTCTAAACATCAATTTTCTTCAACACGATGCTGTCGTTCGTTTTTAAGTTCTTACTGGGCTGGTCATCGTCAGAGCCTGAAGGCAATATATATGTATGTAATAATAGTGTAATAATAATAATAATAGTAATAACAATAAAATTAATAATAATAATAATAATAATAATAATAATAATAATAATAATAATAATAATAATAATAATAAAGGCCATAAATAAAAAAATAAATAAAAAATCAATTGTGAGAAACAATATATGTATGTTGTGTTGTTATAGTAAGAGAAACAATTGAGACCCTGCAATTGTGTGCAAATGAGGCTGAAAGTCAGATCAGTAACCTGAGACTTGGTCACAATTCTTGTGATGCCATATGGTAGCAGGCTCTACCATTAGACAACACATTAAAGTTTTACCAAATTAAAAATTAACAGCATTTATGGAAATGAATAAAGCCACTTTCAGTACACACGTAAAATTTAATATTTATGGGGGATAAGTTCAAGGGTAGAAATGGCAGCAAATACATAGTAAAATGGTTAACATACAAGGGTGATATAAGGCCACTGTGGTGTAAAGGCCTAGCTCCGAAGAACAAAGTCTTATCCCAATTAGGTTAAGCACAAGTAAATATGTTTACTAAATGTCGTTACTTTAAGGTTGGTATTTGTTTTGTTTATCACCATCACAGCCCAACCTTAAAGATATATTATAGAAACGAGAGGTTAACCTTTGTCTTCTACTGTATAATCTATTAAGGCTGTATCGGATATAAATAGCAGCAACATTGTGTCGGTCATCCTTCCCCACCCCACTGAGTGTGTTTCCCAGCAACAACGGAACGCGAGAGCAAGCAAGTGGTCATAACTTGATACAACCCAATTTCACCATATTTTGACACCAAATGAACGTCTCATTGATGAGTGAAACTTTTTGTAACAAAATAACACAATTTTTATTTATTTTCATAATACTATTGCACTACATTACTAAGGATTTTTTCTTTTCACAGTGATATCCCAAAGTGGAATGTGTACAGTATAGCTAATTACTAGTGTATTTGGAGTAGAAGAGCAAAATTTAGACTTATATATTTTTCCTTCTTTATTATTCCTACCCCAACGCAGTTGGAAAAGGATTTTTAAAAGCATTTTTTTCTCCTCTTTATTTATTAGCCTGTCTAGCCTCCCCCTTCTCTATCATGCAGTTGGAAAGGGATTTTTAAAAGCATTTTTTTCTACTCTTTATTTATTAGCCTGTCTAGCCCCCCTCTTCTCTATCACGGCCTGCAGTTTTAACCTCATGTTCCCGGCGTGGTTCTGAACAAGGTCCGTGCGAGCCGAAAGCTCCAGCGCTGGCCTCTGCCTCGCCAGCTTCCAGGTATTCACAACTGAACCCAAAATATTGCTAGTTCAGTCCAACAGGTGGAGGTTATCCTGTGTGAGGAACCACTGCTGTGTGGATGGGGCAGCAATCGTGGATAAATATTATGGGGCTGGGAGGGAAGGGGAAATTCCTCTCTGGGGTCGGGAGGGAAGGGGAAATTCCTCTCTGGGGTCGGGAGGGAAGGGAAAATTCCTCTCGCGGTGAGAAGGAAGAAATCTCTTTTTAAGGATGTCTAAATATGTTTCGTCATTAAACCGTTCCTAAATCTCTGTGACATCCTCGACGTCGTGGAGAGTCATCCACCCCCACACATTTATCGTCACTCCTCCTTATCGACAGATTCTCGAGCGAAGGCTAACCTCGAGGCACTGTATCTGCAAACCTCTTTGGTCAACTCTCATTGGTAGAATATCTGGTGGAAATGAGCTGTGGCCTGTTTTGAAGCTCTTACCTCAAGTCATATCTATCATGCTCGTAAATAAACACATGCATGAATAGGTTTAGAAGGTAAATGCAATTTTTCAAGTTTTTTCATCCATGCTAACATATTCAGGATATATCACAGTCTACACAATTGTTATTGTTAAGATTTGGTAAACAATGACACGTGTAGTGAACCCGTCAGTGATGTTGTTATCAATGAGTGAATATTATTTTGATTTATCACTTTTCCTAAATAATGACACGTAATATTTGCAATGGAGACACATATCATACTCAATGTTTTGTAGACGTATGCGGGCGATTTTCTGGTACTTATTATACTTATAACACTTATTATATTTACCTATTGGATTAACTGTATTTTATTCATCAGTCTCCACTACTTTCCGTTCTTTCAAGTGAAGCTTCATACTAGTCGATGTACGTAGTATTGAGTTTTAGTTCCAGATTCATGTTTAGAGCACATAAAACGCAGTTATGTTTCCAAACATTTCAACCAAATATTTTGTCTACGTATATATGCTGATTGCGTCCAGGTCTTCCCCCCAATTCCCACCTAAAGTATTATTCTCTTGAAAACAGGCGCATCATGATTGTAAGCCACCCGATTCTCAGTAAATACAAATGAAAGTAGCCGGTCACTGTCACTATCTTTTTTTTTATACATGACTTATCTGTATCTTATTTATATGAATACATTCCCACTACATACACACACATCCACACATACTCTTACACACACATACTACTACTAGTAGTTTGCTGTCTCTAGGAATCGATTATAACGATCATCCAGCTATGATACAATGATATGAGTTATGAAAGAAGTTACTTCCTTTAGTGAGCTATGATTTGACTCGAGAGGCCGATGCGGTACCGTCAGGGCCGTCCACAGATGTGGTTTGTGAGGAGGGTTACACCTAGTGCGGGAGAGGCAGCGGTAGCGTCTTTCCGATGCGTGCTGGTTTGACGATGAATGCAGTCGGGCTAACTCGAAATTAATGGCACCATCTTGTGTGGTGCTCCACCAAGCGTTAAGGTAATGGAATAATCGTCTCCCAGGTGAGGGAACCGATTTGGCACTTTTCAGGTTTGTCTTAAGACTATCCTTATATGTTTTCCTTTGCCCTCCAGCGTTACGTTTACCATTCGTTAGATGATTGTAAAGTTACATGGCGGGTAACATGGCTAGTTCACTGTAGTTATGTGTTGTTCATAGCTATTGGCAGCCTCAATGCTCCTACCGTTGGTGTCAGCGAGAATTCTGGCATTTGTTCTCTTGTCTTCCCAGCGAACTCGGAGGATGGACCATTGACTACGTTGGCGAAAGTTTCCATGTGCCTTGAGGTGCCTCCTGTATATGACCCAAGTGTCGTTGCCACACAGCAGGGCTCTGTTGACTGATTCGAAGGTATTGGTAAGGTCGTTGAAGGCCATGTACGCTGTTCTCTGCAATTTTCCTGTATCTGGCAGGGAGCAACGATCCCGAGGTAGTTGCTATAGTGTGACCCACCCTTGTTCTTATAAATATTGAAGATGGAGGCGACTTTCTATAAACACACACACACACACATCCACACATACAAACATCCACACAAACATCCACACATACTATTATCCACACACACACATACTGGTCCACACACACACACACACACACACACACACACCTTTGACCTTGTTGATCACTGCACTGTTATCAACAAGGCCATTGCACTAGGGCTGCCCACCAACCTGGTCTCATGGCTCACTGATTTCGTGAGTGGACGTCATCAGGCAGTGAGGTATGAGGGCTCGCTCCCCACATTCCAACACCTCACCTGCGTTGTTCCCCAGGGGACCAAGATGGGACCATTGTGCTTCCTCATCCTGATCAATGACGCTCTATCGAACACTCCTCACAGGTGGAAGTACGTGGATGACTGCACTGTGGGGGTTTCAGTGGACAACACCGCACCAGACTACTCATCGCTACAAGGCACCATAGACAGGCTACAGGCATGGACTACGGAGAACAAGGTCACCATCAACCACACCAAAGCCGTAGTCATGCACATCAATACCGCCACCACTCCAGTGCAAGCCCCGGCAGTCACAATGGGTGCCCATCCTCTCCAGCTGGTGCAGTCTGCCAAACTCCTGGGTGTAACTTTAGACAACAAACTGGACTGGAACGCCAATGTAAATAACACAGTCAAGGCAGCCTCATAACGTCTCTACATGCTATGACGACTTATGTCACTTGGGACACCCACGCCAGAGCTGAGGACTATCTACAACGCCTTTATTCTCTCCAAACTAACGTATGCGTCACCAGCCTGGTCGTCTTCTCTCAACTCCACCCAACAACGTCGGCGAGAGAAGGTACAGAAAAGGGCCTGCAGAATCATGCTCGGCGCAGAATACTCCGGCTACATCAATGCTCTCTCCACCCTGGAAATGGCATCCCTCAGTGACCTCCACCACCAAGCACTGGAAAGGTTTGGCAGCCAACTAATGCACCACCCTCGTTATCGACACCTCCTGCCACCTGCAACCCCCCACCCACCTCGCGCAGCCCGCCACTACAACAAAATTCAGCCCATAAGAGCCCGCACCTATAGATATAAGAATAGCACCATCCCATCTATTGTTAAAATAATAAACAACTCCTGATTTATGTACTGTACAGCCCTGTAAATGTATTCAACACATATCATTATGTCTAAATCAAATGTAAATCTGTATATTTTCGGACACCGGCAGCAACTCTATTAATAAAAAGTTTATTATTATTATTATTATTATTATTATTATTATTATTATTATTATTATTATTATTATTATTATTATTATTATTATTATTATTATTATTATACACACACACACACACAGACACGCTTCCGAGGGGCTGTCTCCACCTTTCAGTCACTCACCTGTGGCGTCCCCCAAGGCACCAATATGGGACCACTATGCTTCTTTATGCTTATCAATGATGCCCTAAGAGAAACCCCTGCTCACTGGATATGTTGACGATTCCACCATTGGGATCAGTGTCAACAATTCTGCTCCCGACTAAACCGCCCTTCAGGATTTATTGAACAGTCTCCAAATTTGGGCCACCAATAACCACGTCACCATCAACCCTACCAAGACCATGGTTTTGCACTTCAACCTCTCCTCCGACGTTGTCCCACCCCCTTCCATTAGTTTAAGTCCCAACACACTCCAGGTTGTAGATTCCACAAAGCTCCTCGGCGTCACCATAGACAACAAAGTAACTTGGAAAACACACGTCAGTGAAGTTACAAATCCCCCAGTTTCCGTCTCCACCTCCTCAGCTGACTCAAGTCCCTCGGAGCTTCTGCGCCCGAGCTCCTCAGTGTTTACTCAACATTCATACTTGCCAAGCTCACCTATGCCTCCCTAAATGCAACACAATGTAAACACCTAGAAAAAGTGCAAAAGAGAGCATGCAAGATTATCTTCTCCCCTTCCTACTCCACATATTAAGAAGCGCTCAACACACTGACCCTCTTGACTCTCTCTGACAATCACCACGACCTCATCTGCAAATTTGGTGAGAAGCTTCTGCATCATCCTCGACACCGGCTCCTACTACCACCCGAGGTCTCTCGTCCGAGAATTGCTGTTCGACACCACAACCCCATCCAGCCCATACGATCACGTACTGATCGCTATAAGAACAGCCCAGTCCCAACCATTGTAAAAATTATTAATAACTTATAATTAACCAGTGTATTCACTCCCAGTCAATCTTACCTTTTTACGCTGTCACTGTGTTGAAATGACCTGTAGTATGACCTTCTCCCTTCTCCTGACATGCTTCACGTGTTACAAATTTGAAGAATATTTTACAAAGGACTGCCCTCCAAAAAAGGATAAAAAATTGTTCTCCAACTGTGTAAACGAATGACATGTTTATACCCAGAGCAATAACACCAACAAAGCCTGTGTACACTGCAAAAGGGATGGAGATGTATACCACACTCACCCAACCATGGCCATGTCCTGCCCTATTAAAAAAGACCTCATGAAATACAAACAGGATGCAGAAGAGCAAAATGAAAAGAACAAAGATCAACATACATATGTAGAAATAGCAAAGAGGGTGGCAAAGGAGGCAACAAAGCCATCCATTGACACGGTGGTAAACCTTAGTGATACAGATCACTTCAAGGTAATGGTGACCATGCTACATGCTCACCTCCATAACATTATAGCCCCAAGGTCCTATGTCGATGAACTAAATAGAATGCTGGAAATAAACAACATGCTAAGGGTGAACTTCCCACCAAACCCCAAATCATCATCCCAGAGCTTACTGAACAATTTAGGCAAAGATTAGACGTTCCCAAAGAAAGAACAGCAACACCAGCAACCCACGATACCGAGCTTGAAAAAGCAAAAAAACCCGGAGAAATAAACGATAAGCCGAGAGACCCAAGAATACCACAAGGCACGGGACAAAATAGGACAACAATGACCAAGAAAAAGGAGGAAGCTCACTACGAAACAACATTTACCACCCCTTCCCCCCAATACCTGAAGACACTTTAGATATAGGACTTAGGTTCTATCAAACATCAAAATACCATTCCCGACACCCCAAAACCCGCAGGAAAACTCATCGACGACTTAGTTACATCTAATAGTATTGTATGGCCGTACACCGATGATCAGCATGATCAAGACACCCTATGAAGAATGATCAAGAAAGACAAAATATAATTTGCCGCATAAGACTTCTTTGTAATCTCACCAGCAGAACTAAATAGGAAAACATCAGGACTTCGCGAAATGAGATCACCGCCTCAACTACCTCCCTCAAAGAAATAAATATATCAATCTTCAACTGAAAACACTAAAGATCCTGCAGCACAATGTCCGTGACTGGGATGCGGGCAAAACATCACTTTGCAACATATACAACGAATTTAGTCTGGACATAATACTAATAAGTGAACATGGCGAAACTGACAACAAAAGAATAAAAATTATTCAACTATGACAATCATCAATCGAATAAACGCGGTCAATAATACGATGGAGTGGGAGTAGCGGTGAGAAAAAGAATCAAATATATAATAATAGACAACTTTAACAGTGAATTTATTGCTATCAAGCTACAGACAACTCAGGACGAAATAGTAATTGCAACAACTTACCTACTCCCAAGATGATCATTCCTCCCTATCAAAGACCTCCTTAAACTAATAAACTCTAATATCCCAATGTTCATCATGGGTAATTTTAATGCTAAACATCGTATATTTAACAATGGCAATAATAACAACGTTGGCACAGCACCAGAACGAATAATAAACACCAGAAGACTACTACACCTGGGTCCGTACTTCGTCACATGGACGGGCCCAAATATTAAATAAGCTGTAGCGGTTATATGTAAATGGAAAGTCATGCTACAGGACTTTCTCTTACGAAGAAATGTTAACAAATGCTGCCTCTAAATTATAACCTTCAGGTAAAGTAAGGTTCGGTTAGGTTAGGTTAGGTTAGGTCTCACGTAAGATACAGCTATTCAATAAGCAAATTGGATTTGAGTTTGTGATGCATATTTGCATTGGAGAGGTGCAGTAAATAAAGAAGTGTAAATTATGTTAGTGTGTGGCAGCTCGGTGGCATGACGTCATACAGGATATCATTAGGGCGCCGATGTAAAAGTGTTAAGACGACTTTGTAAAAATGCTGCCAGTAAACATCTTTGTTTTACCCCAGTTTGTACTGGGTGCATTGTGCAGGACACTGCCGTTCATGCCATTGTGAAGTTGCTTCACAATGGTGACGAATTTTGGTGGGCTTCCTTTTTGACCGAGTTGAAGGCCATGGTAAGGTCGATGATGGCCATTTACAAGTCACGATGCTGTTCTTTGCAATTTTTCTGTATCAAGCGGCAGCAAATATCATATCAGTGGTAACATAAGATGGTGTAAAGCCACATTGAAATTCTGGGAGGAAGTTTTCCGCCTCAGGAAGAAGTCTGTTTAGGAGAACTCAGGCGGTAATCTTGTCAGCTATGGACAGCAGCGAGAGGCCGGGGTAGTTGCTAACAGTTTAACCTGACCAGATTCCCTCGTTTTTTTCAGTATAAAATTAATATTGACGATCGAGATGTCTTAAGATCTTGGGGGATTTTCACCGTCTTCCATAAATACTGTATTCTCCAAGAGAGAGTGGAGAAAGGCTGGTAAGCAGAGGTTCCTCCTGCCTTATACACTTTGGCATTGACTTTATACCTTGAGTGACCACCAATTAATTGTCTGGTTATGTGTTTCTGAAGGTGGGGTGGGTGAGGGATGCACCCAGTGATGAAGCCAGTTAGGAATTTCGAGGCTTATAGTCTGATAGTCTGTATGGCTAATAAATGGCGTGGACTGTACATCGTGAACAATCCACTCTTTATTAAGTTGAGCCGGCATCATCCATGGCATGCTATTAGGCTGTTTGACCATATTGGCAATGTTCATATATTATATTGTTTTATCAGGTTATTTCTTTATTTCTTTATTCTGTAATATTCTAGTCTAATATTTATGTTGTGAAGTATCCTGCGTGTGGAGTATCCCAAGTGCAGATATCCAAGGCGGGAAATATCCCTGAATGGAGTATTTCGGTACTAGAATATTCCGGGTGTGGAGTATCACGGTTGTGGGGTATCCTATGTGTGGCAGTGTGCTCAAGAAAGGTCCCTGCATTCAGGTCACGTTTCTCATCCTATCCGTTTAATCCCGCAACCCTAACAAACGGCTACTTCCTTTTCCTATGGCCCACTCCCTACTCTACAACCTACCAACACCCGCTTTTTGTCGCCCACTCCCTACCACCTACCACCACCTGCTCCCTGCCGCCCATTATCGTATATTACCTACCATCCACTAGCGCCCGCTCCTTGACCCTCACTCCCGCCCACTTCTACCACCCACCTTCACCAATCCATTCCACTTTTGCTACCCACCACCGCCCACTTTTGCTACCCACCACCGCCCACTTTTGCCACCCACCACCACCCACTTTTGCCACCCACCACCATTCACTCAGTAATACCTACGTTAGTTCAGTCAGGGACCGGGCTGACAAGGAAGGTATAAAAACTTTAATTGTTGGTGACTCACAGGTAATGTACTTGGACAGAGCCTTTTGTGGCAAAAATAAAAATAGGATGAGGGTGTGTTTGCCAGGGGCTGGGGTGGGGGATATAGTTGACAGGATGGACAATATCGTGTCTGGTAATGGGAACAAACCCATTATCTGCCTCAGTGCAGGAGGCAATGATATTGGCCGGTGTAGGAGTGAAGAGCTTCTTGATAAGTTGAAGACAGTTATAGATCGTATTAGGACTAAGGGAGGGATCCCTATCATATGTGGTGTCCTGCCTAGAAGGAGAGTTAGCAATGAATGGTTGTCAAGGGCAGTTGGTGTCAACGGCCGTCTTGACGGATATTGCAAGTCAATATCAGTCCCATTCATTGACAACTGGGACAACTTCTACGGCAGAAGGGACCTTTATGCTAGGGATGGGGTGCACCTGTCTCGGGATGGGGTGGCAACCCTGGCTGGGTCTCTAGAGGGGACAGTTCAAAAGATATCGAAGTCTTTAAACTGCTAGGGGACCATATGGGCACGGGGGTGGAGGAGACTGCAGTGGGAGCAGGTAAACAAAGTGAAAGATTACAGGGAAATAGTGTTAGGAATGATGACAAAACTAAATTAGACAGGGAGTTTAAACATAAACGCGGTAAAGGGAGGACTCAGAACACGACTAACTTAAATGTCTACTACGCAAACAGTAGAAGTATGAGAAACAAAATGGATGATATGAGGGCCTTGGTATGTACCGAAAAAAATCGATATAATAGCATTCACTGAAACATGGATCAACCTAGACTCACGTGAGTTACCTGTCGAATACCAAATTGCGGATTTCAAATTGTTCCATACCGATAGGCCGTCCAGGAAAGGAGGCGGAGTAGCCATCTATGTCAGGGATAATCTGAAGTGCGAAATAAATAAAGAAATAAAAACTGAGTGGAATACAGAAACAAATTGGATAGAATTAATCGATGGTAGGGAAAAATTAATCATAGGAGTAATATATAGACCTCCCAATCTTGATAGAGTTAATGAGCGACTTATCTGGGATGAAATGCACAGGGCTTCCATACACAACAAAGTCTGTATAGTAGGCGATTTTAACCTTGGCCAAATAGATTGGACTGACCTTACGGGTAATTCAGTATCAAAGGATTTCCTCGAAACGATCCAGGACTGTTTCCTAAGTCAACATATAACCGAACCCACCCGGGGTAATAATATACTCGATTTAGTTCTGTCGAACAGAGAAAACCTCATTAGCAATGTCGAGGTAGGGAACGAACTTGCAAACAGCGATCACAAAAAATTATATTCCAGTTAGATTTTCAGGTCAGACGTAAAGGGAATTCCATTAAAGTCCCAGATTTCAGAAGGGCAAACTTTGATAGTTTAAAGAGGCAGCTGAGAGAGGGGGTGTCGCCCTTGGGTGTGAGCCTGACATATGACACCGACCTGATAACGAGATCTCAGATTGCCGAGTTCCACGACAATTTAAATAATGAGTTACTTAATGCACAAAGGCAGAACATACCATACAAAAAACTCAGATCAGACAACAATGACCCTAAATGGATAAATATTTATTTAAAGAACATTATTGGCCAAAGGAAGGCTATAGGTAAAAGGATAAATCGTGGCGAATTTTACCTCCGGGAGTATTATAAGGTATTGGCCGGTAGGGTTAAGACCGAGAAAGAAAAGCAAAGATAGCAGGGGAGGCGAAAAAAACCCCAAAGGATTCTACTAAATGTATCAAACTAAAACACGAGATAAGATTGGACCAATACGTTCAGATACCGGCGAGCTAACTGATAACGACGGAGAAATGAGCAATAATCTGAATAAATAGTTTTCAACAGTATTCACCACCGAAAATTTAAACATGATACCCGAGGCACCGACTCTATTCAGAGATAGTGAAGAAAACAAATTAAGCAAGGTAGTAGTGACTAGTAACGATGTTAATAAGCAATTAGACAGACTGAAGCCTAATATGTCACCTGGTCCCGATGAGTATTAAAGGAATGAAAGGAAGAGCTTAGTATGCCCTTAGTAAAGTTGTTTAACATGTCCTTAAAAACAGGTGTAGTTACAGAATCCTGGAGGATAGCGAATGTAATACCGATTTTCAAGAAGGGGATAGATCACTACCCTCTAACTACCGCCCAATCAGTCTAACATCAATAGTAGGTAAATTACTACAATCAATTATTTCAAACTCTATTCGAAACCACCTGGAGAAGCACAAGTTGATCAATGATTCCCAACATGGCTTCACAAGCGGGCATTCATGTCTAACTAATCTATTAACATTCAGTTTTCGAATCGGTGGACGAGGGGCACAATTATGATGTGGTATATCTCGACTTTAGCAAAGCCTTCGACAGAGTACCCCCACGAAAGACTAATTAGAAAGGTAGAAGCGTGAGGCATCAAAGGTAATATCCTAAATGGATTAGGGAGTGGTTATGGGACAGGAAACAGCGAGTGAGCATAAACGGCAATAAATCGCATTGGAGCAACGTCACTAGTGGAGTTCCCCAAGGCTCAGTACTTGGACCATTATTATTTATTATATACATAAATGACATAGATATCGTCAGAGACAGCAACATAAGTAAATTTGCTGATGACACTAAAATAGGACGTGTAATTAAATCTGACGAGGACGCTGCAAACCTACAGGAAGATCTAAACAAATTTTTCGAATGGTAAGAAAAATGGCAGATGAAATTCAATGTGGACAAATGTAAAGTACTCACTATAGGAGATGTAAACAGGGAAACCAGTTATCAGATGAACAACGATGCCATTGTGGAATCCGTCTGCGAGAGAGATTTAGGAGTAAAGATAAGTAGGAATCTTAAGCCAAGTAAACAATGTGTTTTTGCTCGTAACAAGGCTAATAAAGTACTTGGGTTCCTACAAAGGAGTGTTAGTTACAAGACTAGCGAGATCATCTTAAAATTATATCTAGCGCTTGTGAGACCTCACCTGGATTACGCAGTTCATTTCAGGTCACCGTATTACAGAATGGATATAGAATCCTTGGAAAGAATCCAGAGGAGAATGACAAGACTAATCCCTGGCATTAGGAATCTTGAATACAGAGACAGGTTAAAGCATCTTAATTTGCACTCCCTCGAGAGACGTAGAGTGAGGGGCGACATGATAGAGGTGTATAAATGGAAGTCAGGTTAAACAAATGGGACATTACAAAGGTACTCAAACTATCCAACCAGGAGCAAACTCGTAATAATGGTTTTAAATTAGACAAATTTAGATTTCGGCGTGAAATAGGTAAACACTGGTTTAGAAACAGAGTAGTGGATGAATGGAACAAGTTACCAAATATCATCATTAACTCGAATATGCTGGATAGCTTCAAACATAGGTTGGATGCTTATATGAGCAATAGGGGTTGGGTATAAACGGGACTGCCCAATACGGGTCAATAGGCCCGCTGCAGTTTCCTCTATTCTTATGTTCTTATGTACTACCAATGCCATCATCCACTCCCCGCCGCCCATCACTGTGCACTCTTCTCGTCCCTCAATCACTTACTTCCTGTCTCCAGCCCTACTCACTCACTGTGTGTGTGTGTGTGGCAACCTGTGGTGTAATGGTCGGCATGTTCACCTCGCTAGCGAGGTGACCCGGGTTCGATCCCTGGGCAGGGTGAAACTATGGGCAAGTTTCTTGACGTCACTTGCCCCTGTTTACCCAGTAGTAATTGGGAAACGGGATGTTAATCGATTTGATGATCGTGTTCCAGTGCGGTTGGCGAGTTGTCCTGTCTTCTCTTAATATTCCTTGACACTGGGTCATGTAGCTCTATAACTTAGGGTGTGGGTATTGTGTTGGCGACAGCTTCTACACCTTAAACAAATTCCCGCCTAGGTGACCCTTAGGCCGGTCATCCCCGTGTGTGTGTGTGTGTGCGTGTGATGGCAGTAGCTCTGGGTAGTCAGGACATTCACATTGGTGTTTCGATTGAGCAGCGAATAGTTGTGCTCTTTCCAACGCTGAAGGATGCTTTCTTCATCTTTAATTAGGTCGTTACTGTCGGATGAGTATATAGGGGCTGCGTCATGAGTGATTGGCCCCATAAAATGTTTTAGTGGAATTGAAACATCGCACATTTTGTGTTGAACTGCTAATTTTTGTTTCGCATTCTTTAATTTTAAACCAGTCGTTCTTTAGATTGCGAAGTTAGTGCTGGACCGCCGCTTTCTTCTTGCAGAAGGTATCAGATGAAAAATAACAAAGCCCCAGTGGTCTGATGAAATCCCAGACGAGGTGTATAAGCCAGGAGAACCTCTGCTTACCAGCCATCTCCTTTCTCCCCTGGAGAATATATAGGAAAAGAAGAAAATCCCCCAAGCTCTTAAAGACTCCTCCATATTCAATATTTGTAAGACCGGAGAGACTGTGGCAACTACTGCAGGATCTCACTGCTGTCCAGAGCTGGCAAATTTATCGCCCGAGTCCACCTAAACAGACTTTTTCCTGAGGCAGAAAGCTTCCTCCCAATGGTCTTAGTTGCACGCCAGATACAGGAAAGTGCAGAGAACAGCGTCGTGACCTGCACTCGGACATCATCGACGTTACCAAGGCCTTTGGCTCGGCCAACAGGGAAGCCCTCTGGTGGACCCTCAGCCGTGTTAGGTGCCTACCTTAATTCATCGCCATTGTGAGGCAACTCCACGATAGCACGAACTTTAGTGTCCTACACAATTGCACCAGTCTGAGTTCTTCCCCATTCAAACGGGGGTAAAACAACGATGTGTACTGGCACCAACTCTCTTTTCCATCTTCTTGGCTGATTCCTTACTCGTGCCAGAGCCAATTTAGCCGGCGGGATGGACATCCAGTACCGGATGAAGGGTCTTTTCAACATAAGATGACTCCAGGGAGGAACAAACGTGTCTGCAGCCTCCATTACAGAACGTCAGTATGCAGACGACCTCACCCTTGTCGATCACACTGAACGCGACCGACAGGAGATCCTGAACACTTACGCAGATACATATGCACACTTTAGCCTTGAGGTGAACGTACATAAGACTCAGATTCTCTATCAGCCTGCCTATGGCTCAGCCACATCTCCAACATCCATCCAGCTTAACGGTACAACTCTCTCTAATGTTACCCACTTTCAGTATCTCTGCTCCCACCTGTCAACCACAGTGTACATCGATGAAAATATTCAACATCGGATCAAATGTGCATCTCGAGCCTTTGGCAGACTCAGTACCTTTGTCTTGAGCTGTAGAGAACTGAAACTATCTACAAAGTTGCATGTATATCGAGCAGTGGTCCTCCCCACCCTGCAAAATGACAGCGAGACATGAGTAACATACAGGAGGCACCTCAAGGCACTTAAGAACTTTCACCAACGTAGTCTACGTTCCATCCTCCGAGTTCGCTGGGAAGGCAAGAAAACAAATGCCAGTATTCTCGCTGACACCAACTGTAGGAGCATCGAAGCTATCATTACCCATGAACAACTACGTTGGACTGGCCATGTTACCCGCATGGACAACAGAAGACTGCCAAAGCAACTACTTTACAATCCCTTAACAAATAGTAAACATAACGCTGGTGGGCAACTGAAAAGGTATAAGGATGGTCTCAAGACAATCCTGAAATAGTGCCAAATCGACCACGTCACCTGGGAGACGATTACTCCACATCGTAACACTTGGAGAAGCACCACATGAGAAGGTGTCAATACTTTCGAGCTAGCCAGACTGCAAACCGAGGCAGTCAAGAGCCAACACCGGAAAGGCGTTGCCGCCGCCTCTCCCGCACTAGATGTAGCCCTCCACATGTGCAACATCTGTGAACGACTCTGTCGTTCCCGTATCTGCCTCTCTAGTCACCTCAAAACTCACCAACGAAGGTGACATCCTTAATAACTCATTTCATTTTATCATAGCTGGATGATCGTCATACTCGATTCCGAGTGACAGCAAAGTAATAGTAGTAGTAGTAATGTGTGCGTGTGTGTGTGTGTGTGTGTGTGTGTGTTTTAAGTAATAAGACATTTAAATTACCGATTCACAGTAAGAGAATAATAATAGTGTTTTCTCAGAAGTGACTGGCTGTGAAGTGTTGTAGTGTTTAGGACTTTAGGGTGTGTTAGTGCTCCAGGACCTCACTTTCAATCAAGAACTAAGAGATGTGGCGGCGATAATCATCTCGTGATGCCGTGTATTGAATGGTACAGTCGCAGTAAAAAATATTCATTCACCTCTCCTACTACTATGCCCGACGGATAACAAGAGGGTGGAGGAGGTATTAATGGGAGGAGAGCCACACGCGAGTGAGGTAGGAAGGCGCAAGTCAATGTTGGTGGATGTAATTTGACGTTGACGGCCTTAATGAAACTGGCAGTTGATAGACCTGAAGCCCAAAACAACCAACCAACCAGGCGGACGGGTTTCCGTGGAGGTGAAAGGGAGGTGTCATATGGACTTAACTTTCCCTTAGTTAACTAGGCCTTTACTTGAGATTCTGGGGAGGAATGCGAGTAGGCATTTGGCAGGTAATGTGTCATTAGGGTTGATAAGGCGACTGGCTTCCGTGAAGAAAAGCCTCTGATATGACACATAAGAGAGGAAAGAGCGTGGCTTCCTCACCACCAGCAACACTAAACTAGGTTGTTACTTGATCATTGCCACTTTTCACCACTACCGTTCTTGACCAAAAAAAAAAATTAAATTGTTTGATAGAATTTGACTTGTCCACCTTGTCATAAGTTTATTAGAGTTGTGAAAATTAGTGCGAGGTGATGAGGTGATGTGGCGTGGCAATGGTTTTTGGCCACTGCTCCACACCCAGCCCAGCTAAAGAACGTCAATTGGCGAGGTTCGGGCAAATTATCGGTTTGCACGCGGCTGGCAACAACGTTTAGGAAATTGCAAGGGAGGTTGGGGTCACTTTGAAACGTTGGTTAACCAGCTGGCAGGAGTCTGGGAGTTTGGGAAACTAGCTACGGTATTTAATGTAAACAAATCATATTTGAACTCTTAATTTATATATTTCATATAATTTTAGGCCCGAGTGACAACGATTGGCAAGCGAGGAGGACATTGGACGGACTATTGAGATTCTATATGACATGTGTTGGTAAATATGCAAAATAAATGTGATTTTCACACTCATATTCAATATTTATCTTCATATCAACATCATTATGAATATCTATTTACCATTGTTTAAAATCTAAACAACAACCTGAAAAAGGATAAATAAAGAAATGGATAACACATTATAATATTCAGAAAATAAGGGGCTCATCTATTATTCTTTTAAGCCTCTAAAACCTAAGATAATATAGCGAAAAATTTGCATCATTCCCCCTCTCCACCCCCCTTGACTTACAGTACAGAAAGGACCCGGCCATGCACATGTAATGATTGTTTATCAATCCACAGCTTACAGCCCAGAGAATTACAACACATAACAGTGAGTGCTACAGGCCTCGTGGTATCCCAACATACCAGGTTGACACACCCTGGGTTAGGACCCAGAGGACCTGACCTCGTCCGCTAATTACTTGAGTTAGCGAACGAGTGACATGGCCTACAACCACACCTAGCCAAGACACACCCGGGCATGACCACGCACCTGGGCAAACACAGCTGTCCAGATCTAACCAGTTTAGTGTTAATTGGCAAAGGTCAAACGCCGGCTGTTTCTCCCCCATATAAAGGCCCTGCAGTCCTGTCCACGAGGTTATTCTGGTCATTCTCAATACGCTGGTTACTCTCGTTATTCTCACCCGACTCATCTCTCTCCTGTTGAGGTCGTCATTCTGTTCAGGAGCACAGAGTCACGCTCGTCCTCCCACCAGGTCTGGAGGGGGACTTCCGACCAGACCAGGGCGTCACCAGCTAAGCAGAGTCTCCCATAGGAGGCAGCCCAGCCAGCACCCACTGGGCCCTGTCAGGGTACACGTGAGTCTTTGTCAGAACGATCCCTAGGGTGAGTTACCTACTGTGGGAAGTGTATTCATTTCATGGCTGTGTCCGAGAGTCAGTGTCGAGTAACGTAAACATAATGTGCTAGTAACTCCGATATAATATTGATATTAATATGTCCATGTCATTGAGTGAATTAATAAATAGTTGTATCGAAGTGGTATTTGAGAAGTTGTCCCTTAAGAACGTATAAGATAAATAAGTGTAAATAACTAACCAACAACGCTACCAAACTTCGTGTCTTTACATCCTCCTACTAAATATTCTCTCTATACCTTCTACCCTTAAAACCCCCCATTACACAAAGAGCCGGGGTTAGGTGGTGGAATGGGTTATTATTTTTGACCGCGACTATACCTCTAGACATTCACTATTATGAGCACATATCTTGAACGTAAAACTAGAGATGTGAACATGATTAAGCCTTAAGCCAATGTACTATGGGAATAGAATATTCAAGAGACAGTGTTACTGGTCGGGACTAGGAGAAAAAAACACTCCGATATAGGTAGTGTGGTGGGAACCATCCTAAGGTGTTAATTTTTACCCAAAACCTTTTCCATTGCCCGAGTGTAAGTTGGAGATTGGCTAGATTGTGAAGCGTTACAAAACGTGATTGTTGGCAACTCTGACAGTTCACTGAGCTTACATCAGAGTTCAGAGAAGGCCTGTGGCATCTCACGTTACTCATCCTCATTCGTTCACACTCCCAGTCACTAGGTCACTACAATACGAAGAGTCGTGAATCCAACATATGTAGTTCATTTTAGATATGTTGATATATTTAACGCATTTTTGGTAACTTTTCAGCTGCAGGTTATTGACTCTTTAATTTAGTTTATTTGTTTATTGACGGTATTAAGCTATAGAGTATAAAAATTAGCCGCTCATAGAAGTACTACCGACGTGACTACACTTTTGTCTTCAGCTAGACTTCCATTTTATGTAACCTCTGACAACAAGAACTCATTTATATCCCGGTTTGGTCTTAGAACTTCCTGCTTTAGCGTATTTCTCTGTTATATAACCCCCCATTAGTTCAATTCATCCTACTTCAAATATATACAGTTCCTGGCAAGGGAAAGCATCGGTGAAGAGAATTGCGACTCTTGTGTGTTCTTGCCCTGTTTTTGTTTATTTATTTGGTAAAACACTTTATGTAAATTCTGTCGATATTAAGTTAAATATCCAAATAGAAAACTGCACAATTACTCTTATTCTGTTATTTGATTTACTGATTCACCATTGATATAATTAACTCAAAATGTACCTATTCAGTAAAGTGTTATCTGGGATCCAGTTTCTGGCATAATTATACTGATTTTAGTGTTGTTGGTACGAGTATACGATCCATTTGGGTATGTTAATAGCCATAGAGGGAACAGATCCCCCGGTTTATGTCCTTCCGTAGAACTGCTCTTACATGTGAGCGTACTTTCACACCCATGATATTCGGGATGTATATGGGCCCTTTGTTTCAAGCGACACGGCAGGCGAACACGACGGCGGTACTTGGGAGGGAGGGAGGGAGGGAGGGCTGAAGACAGGTGTGGAGGGATGTCATCAGGCCGGGTTTAGCCACCGCTTAGGGGGGGGGGGGGACTGTTCCTCCTTTGACCTGCTATCTTTTGTAAAGCTAATGAACTCGCTCTGAACCTTCTTTGTCTAACGTTGTTTAATTACCTCCCACCTACGAGCTACTAACAGGTATTTCGAAAAGAAAATACATGTATTAATTTCAGAAGAAAAAAAAATACCCATGTTCAGGTTAGACATAAAGAAAGATACTTATTGTACTAAATTCTTGGTACGTACTTTAGATTATTCATGCACCATAAAGACACAAAGAACATAACATCATGACGCTCCAGTTTGGTGGCGTAAACCATCGCATCCTCCCCTGAGCCCTGAGGCAGGTGAGGCTAACGAGCAGAATTGTCTCAGGTTTATACACGCGAATTTATGGAAGGTTTACTTTAGTGGATGGGAGGGGAGGGGGGATGTATTGTGTTACAGTGAGCTGCCTCTTCGTGTACTGAATTGGAATTATTTCGTGAGATGGCAAGGCAGTGTGATGTAATTTGAGGCAGATAAAACCTAGTTATTACAGATGAGATATTATATCGGTTATTTTTCTTATTTTTTATTATTACTACAAAATATTTCCACGGGTAAAATATGTTGCATAAATTTTATCACCTCTCGGGACAGCTGAACTCCATTTGTAATTGTTTATTATTCTTTATACTTTCTGTCTTTATATATTTTACTTAATGAAGTTTATATTTTGATAATATTTTTCTCCGGATAATCTAAGTCTGTTGATATAAATATTCCTTTACATTTTAAATAGTCAATTTCTTACAATGTTTTTTGTTTCATCACTTATCATCGTGTTGAGTTCATCAGGATTTTGGTTTTATCTTTACGGTAATTGTTTTTAATTTGTATTTGATATATGCAGTTGATAAGGTTTATATACTCTATATGGGCAACACAATGCACCCACTATAAAGGGTCATATAGCGTGTTTGTAATTGGCCAGATAGTTCAGGTAAAAGTCATAATACACTCAATGTTACAATATCTGATTTCTTCGCAGAGATATAAATAAACGCAAGACTTTAATTTACCTGGTGTGGTGCGTTAGGTTAACATAAAGCCTGAAAAGCCTATCGACTGCGTACACTTCCTTATAACTATGAATACGATGTCTTTACTCCTTTGCATGCTGGCGACTTACTCTCTGAGCGGGTCACGTGAGGCGGTCAACAGAGATCAAGGATGAGGCACCAACGCAGCTAGCTGTACGTGAGTTATAACCAGAGGCTCACGTTTAATGGATCACTAAAACCCAGGACGATACACAGACAGGATCCCATGACCAACTTGGGCTGGTTGAGTTGTTAGCACCACTACCAAGTTTAAGTTTGCTTTTATTAATATTTTATTTATTATTTTGTTTGACCTATATAGTATGTTTGTGTTTAGTCATATATTATCAAATGCAGTTTGTGAGACATTTCGTTGTTCTGGAAATAAATAAGCTTTTAATATTTAGCATTACTTATAAGGAGGAAAAACCTTATTTCGCTTCAGAACATTTTGTCGGTTTTGTCTGTGTTTTTTTTAATTCAGGTAACCATGTAGTAAATAAAATTAAACTTTTAACTCAAATAAATAGATAATTTTGTGTAACAAATAGACATACGACAGGAGAACTGCTGGTGTCAGAGCCCTTTAGTAATATATAACATGGAGCAACATGAAGAGAAAATACTCCTAAATATTCACGAAGCAAAAATATTTGTGCTTTGAACAAACACATATCAAGAGGATATATTTAAATAAAAATGCATTTTCGATGCTCACTGACATCCTTTATTTTGTTTTATTTTTATTTTTTATTTTTATTTATTTATTTATTTATTTTTACGGAGAATAGCCCACCAGGGCACAGGTCATCTACCCACAACGGGGCCTAGGGGGCGAAAAAAAAGTAAGAATAAAATAAATTAAAAATAGAAAAGGAAAAGGTTATATTAATCTACACCAAGAAGATGTCGGAAAACCAGCTTTTTAAAGTGAGACACTGTATGAGTGTGGAAACACAGAAGAAGGCAGAGTATTCCACAGTTTGGCTGTGTGAGGAAAGAAGGATGTACTATAACGGGTTAATCTAGTGTGACCGCCATCCACAGAGAAATGGTTGGCACCGCGGGCAAGACGTGTGTTATGAACCCACGGCCTTGCCGGCGGTATACAGGATGCCAAATCCACTGAACATTGCCGTTAAAGTACCTGTAAAAGAGAGAGAGTGAAGCAAAATTGCGGCGAAGAGAAAGGGAAGAAAGATTGTCAGCTAAAGGAGGAGAGTTTATAAGACGAAATACCTTTGATTTCACCCTATCTAACAGTTGGACAGAAGAAGAGCCACCCCAGATATGAGAGCAGTACTTCAAGTTAGGACGAATGAATCCCTTATATACTTGAAGCAACTGCTCGGGAGTGAAGTAGCTACTGCATCGGTACGGCATTCCCAGCTTTCGAGAGGCACCTTTAGTAATGTTGTGGATGTGTGGCTTCCATGACATATTAGAGGAAATGGTGAGGCCTAGCAGATCTATTTTAGAATTTGGCACAATGGTAGCGTCCTGAAATATGATTGGTGTGAGATCATATAATTTGGAAAGTGTAATTGGTAAATACTGAATTTTATTACTATTTAATTTAACCAAGTTTCTACCTCTCCATTCGGAGATGCTGCACAGATCCGCATTGATAGATATAATGATATCAGCTCTAGAAACAGATCTAGTTTGAGAGTTAGGGGGAAGGGGAAAATGTGAATAAGAGTGAAGAGTAGAATCATCAGCGTAAAAATGGATAGAATTAGTTGTAGTGTGAAATAAATCATTTATAAAAAGACAGAAGAGAGTAGGATAAAGAACAGAACTCTGTGGGACACCACTATTGGTAGAGAGAAGAGCGAGAGATAGATCCCTCGACAACAACTGCCATGGATCGGTTCTCAAGGAAGCTAGAGATTAGAGAAGAAAGTGGGGGAGAGAAACCATAAGAGGAAAATTAAAAAGCAAAGACTTGTGCCATACCCTGCCAAATGCTTTAGAGATGTCGAGGGCCACGACGAAAGTTTGCCCATAATCCCTAAGAGAGGATGACCAAAGATGGGTGCAGTAGGAGAGTAGATCACCAGTAGATATCGCCTGGCGAAAGCCATACTAGTGATCCGACTAAAGAGAATGGCGTTCAAGGTGACGGAGAAAATGGGAGTTTAAGATAGTTTCGAAAATCTTAGAGAAGGATGAAGTTAGAGCAATGGGGCGATGGTTAGAGGATTAGAATGGTCACCCTTCTTCGGGATGGGCTGAACCAAGGCATGCTTCCAAGAAGGAAAAGTTTGGGTTTTGAGGCAAAGGCGAAAGAGGCGAGCAAGCACAGGGGCCAGAGATTCAGCACACTCCCTCAGAACAAGAGAGGGTATTCCGTCCGATCCATGCGCTTTACTCACATCCAACCTGGATAACACACCAGCAATCCTACGAGTGGAGATTATAGGAAAGTGCATAGGTTCATTAGGGCGAGTAGGAGTAGGAGAAATAGAGTTGTGTGTAATATAGTTAATATTTTTTTAATTTTTGAGTTATTGTAAATTGTTCCAAGTAAATTCGAATTACTTTACTTTCATCGTCGCTAGATACCGTAACTACCGGATGATGGTTCTGTTATCGCTACGCAGCTAACTGAAGACGTATTACTTCTCACTATCATTCGGAGATTTGTTTTTCATAACCATTGTTCGAGCCTAACCTATATTGTATAACTCCAGTATCTCGTGCAGTAAATTCGAGAGTGTTTTATCAGAACTTTCAGGAACTCATTATTGGCTACCTACAAAACTTACCAACTTCCGCTGTGCATAAATAACATGCATAAATTACTCAATATTTATCATATATAAACTCACCAAAGCTTCTAACTCATAATGGTCTTCACTAGTTGAAAAGGGTTCGGAAACATGGATCAAATAGGCTGCACTTTATTAATTTTGGGGTGCTGATTTTAAATATGGCAATATAAAACTGTCAGTCACGTAACATTTTTATAATATATGTGTATGTGTAGTGCTGGAATATAAGATACGTACTTGTGTTGGTAGGGATATATTAAATGCAAGGTTAGCAATACTGAACAGCAAGTGGGAGAAAATGCTGTCCCTAACCTCACTCTACACTCTACAGCATGCAGGATTCCCTCTGTGTGTGTACTGATGTAGATGGACTGATGTCAGAGTTGGTAGAAAAACATGACCCAAAGGAATGGCGGCTTTTCATAGATTCCTCCAAGTTTAGTTTGAAAGCAGTATTGTTACATAATGGGAACCAGAAGCGCTCAGTTCCAGTATCGCATTTTGTAGGTTTGAAGGAAACGTATGATAGTATGGAGAAAATACTGAACGCTATTTAATACAAGGAGTATAGTTGGCAGATCTGCGGCGATTTGAAGGTTATAACCTTTCTACTAGGCCTTCAAGGAGGGTTCACGAAATATTGATGGTTTCTGTGTTTATGGGACAGCAGAAAAACACTACAACACAGAGGACTCGCCAAAGAGAGAAGTGTTTGTTCCAGGAAAAAGCAACGTCAAATATACTCCCTTGGTAGACCCAAACGATGTACTTCTACCTCCTTTACATATCAAGCTGGGACTAATGAAGAATATTGTGAAGGTTAAGGACAAACAAGGTGATGGGTTCGTGTACTTGAGAGGAAAATTCCCACAGCTCAGTGATGTTAAAGTCAAAGAGGGTATCTTTGTTAGCCCACAGATAAGAAAGTCACTTCGTGATGACGACTTTGAAAACAAACTGAATGAAAATGAGCTAGCTTCATGGAAATCCTTCACATCTGTAGTAAGGGCTTTCTTGGAAACAAGAAGGAAGAAAACTATTGCCAACTTGTAGAGGAACTCTTAAAAAACTACAAAAACTTAGGATGCAGGATGTCCCTGAAAGTCCACCTCCTACACTCACACTTAGACTATTTTCCTGAGAATCTGGGGGAGGTTGGCGATTAACAGTGAGAGCAATTTCATCAGGACATTAGACGTATGGAGGAAAGGTACCAGGGTAGATGGGATCCTGCCATGGTAGGGAACTATTGCTGGTTTTTGCAATCGGAGGACAATACAACGCATGAAAGGATGAAATGAAATAACAAATCCCCATATAGTGGCTAATTTAAAACTTTTGTGTTTTGTTATGATTGTTTTCATTATTTATTGAATTTTAGTGTGATGGCGAGGAACAACGTAACAGGAATAACAGGAAAAATAGTATTTTTCAGTTTTTGTATTTGTAAGATTTAATTTTGTGTATAGCTAATAAACTGAACGTGCCAGAGAATTTTTATTGGCTGAATTGAAATCAGCACCTCAAAATTACCATAAGGAAGCTGCTCTGAACCATGGTACGCTAATTCTGTAAAAAATTGTTGCCTAGTGTTATTAAGTACCAACATCATACACGTTGCCACCTCCACGTATACAGTTTACCTACCTGTCAGCCATTTATAGATGTAAACCTTTGTCAGTGGCCGCATTTCTGTCAGCATATGAATAAGAAAATATTTTAGATATCCTACTTCTCCATTATTACCAATGATCCTAGATGCTATGGATAATGTGCACGTGAATCCGAAAGGACTGATGAATCTTTTGGGATAGTAAGGATGCTGGAGAGTTGCCTTTTCCGGTACACCAGGCAGCAGCGTGGAGGGTGACTCCTGATAGGTGGCCTTCGCACACTGCACACCATGTACTGACTTATTTAATGGTTATGTAGAATAGGGATATACAATAATTATCATTATCTAAAAAAAATCCAAAACATTTCATACATATTAATAATTGTTATGTCGTTTCTGCCGCAAGAGATATTAAGTGATTAATCAAGTTTAATCCCTCGGCTTTGGGTCACATCCTGTGACGTGTGTTTGTAGAGCTTCGGGTCACGTCACATGACATTTTGATCATTTCCAGGTCTATTTGAATAAAAAGGGCGATCCTGGCGAGATTATGTTGCCAAATAGGTATTTATCTTTCACTCACACATGAGAGCCTCCCAGTCTCTTCTCAGTAACTTCTCAGCTTTTGTGATGTAAGCATCTCGCCCTTGGACTTGATTCACGTCACCATGTGTTGCTAAGGTCCCCAGCCCCCCCTCAACGCCTAAACACATGTTTAGTTTTGTGATCAATTACTGGAGCAGTAATAATGATTGTTAATAGTGTAAATAGTAATAACATAGTAAAACAAGTATCCTGTACCTCATACTGCCTCCAATTTAGTGTTACCTCGTTACTACTGCGTCACACACATGCCGCTTCACGAACATTCTCTACTCTCCCTTGCCCCGATATTGCTAACCTGTGGTGAGGACATTTATTTATTTCTTGTTTATTTTACTCAAGGACAATTTGTAAGACTAAAATTGCCTTTTATTTGTGGGGGGATTATTAAAAAGTAGTCGAATGTGAATAACACAATATTTAGGTCGAAAAATATAAATAATTTCGTGTCATATTTCATAACTGGAAATTCTAAAATAAAAATGTAATTACTAAGTCTTGTTTTATTGCCGAGAGCATAATCAATCATGATGTCATCTCTTTGAGAAGTTGACGTAGTTAACAATCACTGTTGGTACGGGTAGACGCACTACTGGTTACTGTAAGAGAGGTGGAATTTATATTAATACAGTAAGCTGGTGGCCTTTGTTTTTCTTTCTCCGTTTCTCTTCTTTCAGTTTTTTCTCTATCTCTTCGTCCTCTACTGTATCCTCCCTCCGGGATCTACTCAGCCTCCACTCCATTAGGTCTCGACTCCTGATTGCCTGAGAACGCTGCAGTGTTCCTCTTCTGTTAGCCACCTCACCTTGTCCCCACCACCCCCCTCTCTCTCTCTCTTTCTCTCTCCATCCATCATATTCTCACTCATTTGCTTTTTCCATATACATGTAAGCTCCTTATACGCTTGAGTATCGTACATACCTGAGTTTCCCACACATCTCAGCCCTCTCACACACCTCGCTTCTACACACCTCACTTCTACACACACACACACACACACACACACACCTACCTCAGTTACTTACGAACCGCTGCTCCCGACCCCTTACCTCCCACTCCCTGCACCATCATACCTTCCTAGACTCCACGTCCCACGCTACTTTGGCCTTTTATCTCCTCCCTTCCCAACACACGTCTCACTCAGGAGGCACATTTTGACCCCAGCGCCCCCAGGTTTTTCCTGCACCCCCTCCCTTTCTTCCTCACGAATATGTCTTGTTTTCCTCGCTGCCAAGTAAAGTCTCTGTGACCTTTTTATCTATCACTTCTTCCTTTTTTTCAACTTTTGGTCTTGTATGTTTCTTTGTCGTTACCTTATCGTGATTCAATTATGTTTCAAGAACCTGTGTTTTGTTCTTCTTAATTTCATTGACTTCACATTCTCATTAAATTTTATTTTTGTTAACTTCACATGTTCATCAGCTTACATTTTTTAACTTCACGTCCTCACAAATTTACATCTTTATTAACTTCACATCCTCATTAACTGTTATCATTATTAACTATATCTACTCATTAACATATAACTTATTAACTTCACATCCTCGTCAACATTCCTCATAGTTCCTTTCATATCTTCTCAGTCTGTTTGGATAATTCTCAAACGTCTTTGTCCTCAGTCGTTTCATTTGGGCATTTGCATTTCTCGACTCCAGCGTGTGTTTGGTATTTCATCCATTAAGATTCTCACAGGAACTGACAACCCCTTCTCCTGCGTTTCTGGTCCCCATCTTCTTCAACATCGTCCACTGACGCCACTCTCAGTGCACCCAATATGTCAGCCTCAATCTTACTATACGAAACAGTAGTGAGAGGCTAACCTACATTCCATTATATTCCCTCCCTTCTTTCTCAGTCTTGATAATAAAATCACTCATGAATTTTAAAATATGGTAATGAATTCTAAAGTTACATGGTTGCATATTTCACTGTGTCAGTCAAAGTTATGTAGATAAAGGGACTATTTCAGGATGTCTTTATGTGTGGAATTAAGGCCTGTGTTATCTGGCCTGGTTATCTGTTTATGGTTGAATGTAAACAACATCGTGGATAATAAGAGTTTATAACATAACTAGATGATAAAATTACAGGTGCAATATAACAGGCAGAATGTGTGTATATTAGAAGATCAGGTTGAAGATGGCGCAAACACTTTCAGGATGAAGGTCGAAGGTAATAAACCAGGTTAACGAAGATTAATTATATAAAATATTACTATAAAACTTACGGCAATCTTTAGAACTCTCATATTTGGTCAGGAAATACCCTATATACTATTTACATACTTTTTCTTTATAAGTTTATCTAAGTGACTGTGCACTTTCAGTATTGAACAAAATAACCTGAGAAGAGTTATCTTACACCTGGGTGAGAATGGAGGTAGAGAGGTACAGTCGGTGCACAGAACAGCACACGACTAAAAGTTTGTGGATGTTATTCTCATATGTTAATGCACCAGTAACCAACATTCTCGAAATAATGGAGATGAATGTGAACTTGGGACTCGGAAGATTGTCTGAATCCCCTTTAGAGATTAGGCAAATTAGGGACGCTGAGGTTGAAATAAGCTTGACATTTCAACACCAAGCACAGCACCCTGAGATGATCTGAGGAAGGAGGTCTATTCTGTCTGAACCGACTCTTCGTAAAACACGGAGACAGCTGAACTGTTCTATGGTAGTAAACCGGTTGTTGTGTACACTTGGGGAATCTGGGCAAGCAAATATTCATATCGTGATTGACAAGAAAATTTTACAGAGGAATATGTTTTACGAAAGTAAAATTTTTCATACCTTGATCAGTAATCATTTCTTATTTGATTTGCTGACTAATGATGCTGATGCTGATACTAATGCTAAGGAAATTTTATAGTTTTGCCTTAAACCTTTGATATGTCTATGCTTATGTTATAAAGCACTCATATGTTCCCTGTGACTGTTTTTTACAGATTATTTGATGATATCCTGCTATGATACAATGATATAAGTTATTAAAATCATCACCTCTGTTGGTTAGCTTTGATATGACTCGAAAGGCCGATACGGAGACCGGCAAGGCCGTTCACAGATGTTGCACATGTGGAGGGCTACATCTTTTGCGGGAGGAGCAGCGGCAGTGTCTGTCATTCCGGCGCTGGTGCTTGTCTATCTCGGTATGCAGTCAGGCTAACCCGAAAGTATTGACACCTTCTCGTGTGGTGCACCTCCAACCGTTACGGTGAAGAGTGATCGTCTCCCAGGGTGGGGGTCGATTTGGCGCTTTTTCAGCTTTGTCTTAAGATTATACAGTACCTTTTCCTTTCCCCGCCAGCGCTTCGTTTACCACTCGTTAGGTGATTGTAAAGTTACTGTTTTGGCAGTCTACTGTTGCGCAGGTGGGTAACATGGTCAGTCCAACGTAGTTGTTCAGGGATAATGGTAGCCTCGAAGCTCCAACATATGGTGTCAGCGAGAATACTGGCATTTGTTCTCTTGTCTTCCCAGTGAACTCGGATGATGGAACGTACATCTAGACTATGTTGGTGAAAGTTTTCAAGTGACCCATGTCTCGCTCTCATATAGCAGGGTCTGGAGGACCACTGATCGATATACGGGCAACTTTGTAGATAATTTCAGCTCACTACAGCTGACAACACGTGTACGGAGTCTGCCAAAGTCTTGAGATGCACATCTGAGCCGATGTTGAATCTTTTCATCGATGTCAGCGGAGGAGGAGAGGTGGGAGCCAAGACACTGAAAGTGGGTAACACTAAAGTACCGTTAACCTGCATGGAAGGTGGAAGTGTGGCTGAAACAGGGGCAGGCTGAAGAGAATCTTAGTCTTATGTACTTTCACCTCAAAGCCGAAGTGTGCATATGCATCTTCTTAGGTGTTCAGTATCTCCTGTAGGTCGCGTTCAGTATGATCAACGAGGGCGAGGACTTTTGCATACTGAAGTTCAGTGAAGGAAGCGGCCGACACCTTCGTCCCTGCCTGGAGTCACTGGTTAAAATAGCACTGCCACGAGTAAGGAAGGCAGCCAACAAAATGGAAATGAGAACTGGTGCTAGTACACATCTTTGCTCTACCCCCGTTAGGTTGAAGCTGAATTCAGACTGGGTTCCATTGTACAGGACACTGCCGTCCATGTCATCGTGGAGTTGTCTAACAATAGCGATGAATTTTAGTGGGCATACATAACGATTAAGGGTCCGCCAAGGTGTTTCCCTGTTGTCCGAGTCGAAGGCCTCAGTAAGGTCGATGAAGGCCATCCACAAGTCACGACGCTGTTCTCTGCACTTTTCCTGTACCTAGCGTGCAGCAAAGATCATGTCAGTGGTACCACGTGATGGTTTAAAGCAACATTGAGAGTCTGGGAGGAAGCTTTCCGCCTCAGGAAGAAGTCTCTTTAGAAGGACTCGGGCAGTAATCTTACCAGCTATGTTCAGCAGCGAGATCCCGCAGTAGTTGCAACAGTCTGACCCTTTTTTTTTGGGTCATATAAATATTGACGGTTGGTAAACAGACGTCTTCTTGCATTATACACCTCGGCTGGGATTCCATAAGGCCCTATGGTTTTGTTATTTTTCATCTGCTTAATGACAGTAGTTTAGTCATCATGTGATGGAGGATAGCTGAGGTGAGCTCTGGGTGCTGAGGGACCTACTGTGTAGTCAGGTCATCCACGTCCGTGTTTCTGTTGAGCAGCGAATGGTAGTGCTCTTTCCAGCGCTAACGGATGCCTTCTCCGTCTTTAATTAGGGAATTACTGTCGGATAAGCAAAGGCGGGCCGCGCCATGAGTAGTTGGGCTATTCATTGTTTTATTGGAATTGAAATTTTCACGCATCTTATGCTGCACCACAAAATTTACGTTTCACGTGCATTATTTTTTCTTATTCGTTCTTAAGCTTTTTAGTTTGCTCTGGGCCATCACTTTATTCTGGTGGAAGATATCAGCTTTGGTCCGAGGCTGAGGGTTGGTGTGCCAGTTAATGAAAGCAGCACGTTTACCATTGACGATTACGTTGATTTCCTGGTTATTTTCATTAAACCAATCCTGGTGTTTTCTTTCGATTTGGCCGAGGGTCTCACTGCAAGTTTTTGTGATGACATTGTCGAGGCTACCTTATTCGGCACTCTTATTTAAGTTGTTTGTTGCTGGGTTGTTTATCAGCCCATCGTCGAACTGCTCCCTGAAAACATGTTCTGCCGCTTAATCCTCCATTCCCATCGGTTCTGACAAGATGTAGTCAATGAGATGTCAATGCTTGGATCGTGGTATGTAGCCAACATCCCTTGAACTTGTCAGCCTGGCTAAACAAGGTGTTGGTGATAGTGAGGTTGTGTTCAGCACATTTGGTGTAACAGTGCCATGTATTTAGAGTAATTGTCATGTTTTGGGGAAGATAAGTACAGCAAGAAAATTAATTTGATAAGCAAAGGTCCGTGCCTGCCGCCCACCAAGCTGACAGGGCCCTGAGGTTGCCTTAGGCATAAGCCAATCACAGTGACCTGCGAGTTTTACGTCATAGGCATAGCTGGGCTGACTGGCTGAAGACTAGAATTTTGTACCCAGTAGCAAGTGTGCTCCATTTTCAAATAGAGAGTCTGTGTCTGGGAGTGTTTAAGTGTAGATGTGTGTGACGGTTGGAGGGTTCAACATGACGAGATATATATAAGTGAGTGTACCCTTTGATAAACTTCTTTTATGCGATGTTATATTGTGAAGCTAGCTAGTAGTAGTAGTATAGGCTATTGTTTTGAAAGTGTAACTCTCCATTCTGAATAACGTCGTTAATAAATGAAGAACCGTTAAGAAAAGTCCTCAATTCCCTTACGCTGTGTATGGAGTAGAGTATTCCTCATAAGCGTCTTTGTAGTATAAAGAAATAAAGTGAACCATGAGTAACAGCATAATAGTCACATATTTTCCCTGTGTTTAAGTTATTGCATGTTAACCCTATTCCTCAGGTATCGTTCTCCCCATTTCCCCTCCTTCTTCCTCCCATTGGTAACCAGGCCGACCCTTTGGTGGGGGTAGGCAAGCCCCCACCTCCTTCAACCACAGGCCAACCTCCTCCTCCATCTCTCCTTACTCCCCTCCTTCACCTAGTGAAGGAAAGGTAAGAATAAGTAAAGAGAATTAGAGAATAAAATAAGAGTAACAGTAAGTAAATAAATCGAAATAAGAAATAAAATAAAAGTATATATAACTCGTTTTTTACAGTGGTGAGGTGAAGTAGGCTGGTGGGATTACAATTGCCCACTCCGTTTCCCCCTATGGTACCTTGCCATAAGTCAGCATCTCTGCCAACTCTGGCATTGAATTCACCTAGGAGCAAAACCTTATCTTCTCTGGGGATAGAGGTTAGCACTCTGTCAAAGTCGTGTAAAGGGCCTCCTTGATGTCTTCCTCTGCATCCAGTTTTGAGGCGTATGCACTAATGAAGAAGGCATGACATGAGTAATTCAGTGGGATTCGGCAGCATTTCACTAAGCTTATGTAGGACGAATTGGTGAATGGCAAAGTCAACTCCATAGAAGCGGTTTTTCCCTGCGGAAGGCCTGCTCTTCCAGAAGAAGGGAGAGCTGGACCTCTGTTGCCTGAGTCGAACCCCGTCCGGGAACCGGGACTCACTGTGTCGATGTTATAAATAAACAACTCTTTTGCCACACTGACGATTTTTCTTTCAGGACGCTTATTTGCCTCAGTATCCAGAAGGGTCCTGATATACCATGCAGCGAGCATAAGAGGTTGTATAGTTTATGTTTAATTTGATCTGTGATTATGTTTTCGACCGCATTAGGATGACCTTGCTTGGTGAGGTTGCCCAGTCAGGTTGGTGTTTCGGCAGTCTATGTTTAGGGCACCTTTATAGCCTCCTCCCCATGAGAGGTGAGATGAGTTGCTCTTCGAAAGGGTTACTCAGTCGCACAGATAGGACCTGATTGAACTGCTGCCTAGATCCCAGTACTTAAACGACAATCTTATCTACGCCGTCCATGTGCAGAGTTGTGACTATAGACACCTGGTAGTCATCTCTGCCTATCCCCACCGCCACTCAGCTCTTGCCATAAGACTTTTGGGGGTTTAAGGGTTATTATGATAATGAAAAATATGATAAGCTAGAAGATGGCTGTGCGTGAGTTGATTTATGTGTTGAGGCAGGAGTGCAGGCTCTAATAACACATTCTAGGCCCGCACTTTTTCTGAGCCAGTGGTGCAGGTAACTGCAACAACTGGAGAGAGGAAGATTTGCAATGGAATCCCGATAGTCCAGCTTGTTGGGTTTCGCCTTAGTCGCCTGCTCAACTTGCAGTGCTTTCATCCGCCGGGGTCTTACCGGAGCCTTGTAGACATATCTGCCTGATGTGGGTCTCCACTACAGATTTTTCATTCGGGGTTTACTCCCATAGCCACATACATATCAAGGTTAATCAGCAAGGCAGCAAGGCAGCAAGACAGTGGTTGGTAGGCGACAGGGTGTATCCACATGCCGGTGGGCTTATGCTCCATCCCTCTGGGGCCTAATGCTATTCAGAGATCCCCTGCCGGTCTAACCTGGGGCTGCGAGGCACCCAGTTAACCGGTGTTGCCACAAGGAGGCACAGCAGAAGCTTGATGGTGAAGAGGCTGTGTACTGGCAGGGGAAGACTTACGCAAGGCTGCTTCCCCCTCAAAAGCTAGCTAGCGGGGGTAGCTGAAAGTGAGAAGAAGAAAGCAATGCCTGCACCTTAAAATAATGCTGACACACTACACGCATTACACCACCCCGTGTACGCACGCACGCGAACGCACGCACGTACACACACACACACACACACACACACACACACACACACACACACACACTTGTTTCCTCATATCCATAAGCGATGCACGGATGGTTACATCATCTTGCTATATGTATTATATGTTTTCAGTAAATTCGGGAGTGATAGTTTGGAAGTCAGATCGATAAAACAATGAATTCAAAAAAGATTAAATAAATTAAATGGAAGAAGATTTGTGATCTTTGCACCTGAAACCGAATGAGGACTGCTGATACGCCGATAATCACTTCTTATTAAAATTTCTTATTTCTGGGAAACTATTTCTCTCCCAGTTCTCCCTTCTTCTGCCAGTGGCTTTAATTATCTCTCTCTCTCTCTCTCCCCTTCTCTTTATGTCATCCACTGTTTGTGTCGCCTTTGGTAGTTGGGACGGTATCGTGTTCTCGGTGTTATGCCTCAGCATTATACACAACTCGTGGCAGTGAGAAATGATAGCACCCTCAGTGTCAAGACATGACTGGATTACTCAGAATAGGCAAACTGTACTCCAAGCTTTTCCAATAAATTTGTTAACCTTTAACCTGGATGACTACTGTCGATTCAAGACACGTCAGCAAAAAGTTAAGAGGGATGTTTCTGACCACTTGATACTGTTCGAGCTGGTACACTGTGGCAGGTGAATTACGATTGCTGAAACACACCAAGTAAAAATAATAAATTTACTATATAACATCTTAAATACTTTGCATCTGTTCATTTTCATATCTAAAGCATAGTGTACAGGTCATATGTGCTGTACATTTTTACATTTTATAAATAAAAGCAATCTTTGTATTGCCACACTTACGGGTGTACCAGGCCTGGCACATCACTTTTACCGCCCGCAGACACGACTGATGTCTTAACTCTTGCAAAATGGGTTTTATTTCATTTATATATCATTTGTGGGTCTTTATTCTTATGTACAGTATGTATATATGAATCCATCTGTTTCTCTGTGTCTCTTCGTATATACCTGAAACTGATGAAAGAAAAGATCCTGCGATTTCAAACAAAAGCGGTAAACACCTTCACACGCTATTAGACACACTTTCTTATGGGAGATTATATACAGTGATTATCGGGTGTGATGATATTCAGAACACATCTTAGTTTAATTGATTTGTGAAGTTGTAAGAAGATCTCTAAACAGTTAGCATTGCCTCAATCAATTTACCAACCTCTCTTGCCTACACTTTTCATCCTCACACAACTTCGCCCTCCTTTTTTTATCACCACTCCATCATCCCCATTCGTTCCTTCTTTGCCTTCCCATTGACTCAATTCACTCAGCGTCCATTTATCATCCTTTACCACACTCTTCCCCCCTCATCTCCTTTCAAGAACCAAAGCCTGTCCACTTCTCGCCATCCAATACCTTTCCCCTCTCACCCTGACCAAACCGCCGTAGTCACACCAGTCAGTTTGAAGGATAACATCAGCTGCCGGGATATAAGAGATATTTCCCCGCGTCTAATTTGTGTGATGGTTATTTTTTTTGGTTTAAACACTCACAGCAGCCAAACGACACCTTTTTTTTCGGAATAAATATCTACGTTAGTCCATTAAGATTTCCTTCATTTGTCTATGTAAATTGTGGTTTGAGAAACATGACAATATGAATCATTATCCTTTTTTTTTTCATCTTACATTCACGTAGTCTATACTTATTATTTTATAGAAAACTGGAGCAAAAATTCACATAAACCTAACTAAAATTATGTAAAAGATGTTCCTCAAATTTTTTTCGTGATTTAAATCTAATCTTACACTCAAAGTATTACACTAAACATAAAGAAAGCATCCTAAAAACTATGCTCAAAATTCACGGGGAAGCCATCATGTAGTTGCATTTTTAATTTCAGTGCAATGTCCACCGATGCTTCTATTGTGTAATGATGAAGAAATCAGGGCTTGGGTGTACGCTCAATATATGACAAACTAAAACAAAGTCAGCATAATTAAAGTCCTCTTTATGGAGTACGTGAATTCAGCTTTGATTGTAGGTGGAAGCTTGACTACTTATTTTACAGGTTTGGATTAAGGACCATTATTCACAAATCACCATGTATATAACACGTTAATAAATCCAGTACACGAGGATTATAACATGTGATCTCTGATGAATTATATTGATTATTCATACAATACTAGTGGGGTTTATTTATTACTGTTTATACTGTTTGGATTCAACTATATTCATTGTCCACTCAGTCACAAAATCTCAACATTACTCCAGATATTATTCTATAATATTTGAAGCTGAATCAACCTGGGAAGGCATGATGAAGATAACGTCGCCCACGTACAGTATAATACCTGTGTCGTGAGGTTCACAGCCTTTATCTGCCTCATCTAGGTTATATTCCAATCAATATTTTATTCTCCAAGTACTTAGATACATTTATGACTTGAAACGACTCTACTCCTGTGTTTTAGTCTTATTTAAAAAAGTAAGTTACTTTATTTTGATATTAATTAACAATTCCAATCATAAAGTACCAGGAGGAGAGGTGTTTATATGGCTGAACTAGAAACTCATATTAGACAGTGAGTGATGATGATAGTCAAGCAGGGTGAAGTGCAGAAGACAATGGGGCAGGATTCAACGTCACCCTGCAGCTTCAGGCACTCGAAATTGATGGGTACCCGCTGTGGCTATCATGATAAGGGGGACAGAGCTGGTTTTAGGGTTAGTTTCCAAACTAAAGTTCTCCACATCGTGAGAATGACACTAAAATTTAGTTGATAAAGTTGGCTGTTTCCTGACTTAGTTGATAGATAGGTAGATAAGGTGTTTACGGGGGAGAGGTTGGTAGAAGATAACGGTGATGAATTTAACAAGGAATTAAATGATGCATTATTGAGGGAAGGGAAAAGACACGAAAACAACAAAATAAAAAACAGTTATCCATAATATCATAACAGCAAATAGAAACAGAACTAGACAACAGTATGCGACAAGCTACATGAGGTAGATACAATGGGTGGGAGGAAAACACAGGAAAGAGCTAAGTTTCTTGATTTCTCTAGCGTTTCAGTCTACACAGAACCTATGGATCGATCACTAAATAAATGCACTGTTGTTAAGTGAACTAGACCATTTAACAATGGAAATCAATTTAATAATATTGACGATCATGATAAGATAGGATGTGGACGAACAAGTTATTTGCCTCATAATGTCACACATCGTATAAATTCCCCGAAGAGATCCCCACTGGCAGATGGCCCTGGTGTCTCAAAGGCTCTACTGATGACCTGTAATACGTCTGGCTCGGCTCTAATCATCATAGACAACTAGAAGCCCCAAGTTGGAAGTCTGGATATTGAAGAGGTTTAAAAGTTGATAGGAAATTTACATATCCCTTGTGGGGTTTTGTTCCCTTAATTCGTCGCTTATAGACGCTGTAAACTTTTTTCCTGAGTGACTTTTGTGCTGAGAAGTGTTCCGAACTTCCCCAACTATTATTTTTATTCTTACTAATTTCACTGCATAATGGTGGTTGAAAGACATTAAAGCTGTTTGTTCACTTGGTTCTCTGATTTAGTATCTGGTTATGTCTACACCGAATTGATAAAAATTCTTCTTGGTGAGGAATATCAGACATTTTATAAACAATGTTATGGAAGAGATGATAAAGCCGTCCGAAAATATAAGACTAGAAAAAAAAAGAATATCAACAGTATTTAAGCTTGCTCGAGTTAACTCCTGCAACCTCCAGAAGTAATTCAATATATAAACAAATATAGATAAAAACAAGACATCCTCATTACACTTAATACCCCAAAAAATCAGAACATGCAAATCACCCATCCATGTACAGTAGGGAATGACAGTTTGGCAAAAGTTTTCAAAATCTAATTGCTTGGGTTGGATTATTTGTCTATCGGCCACGCTAATTCCGAATATGTTTGAGTTTTTTACATCATTGCATTAGAAGGTTTGTGGATACTTTTGGGTTTGGCATGAAAAACGCGAAAAAACTGTAAATAATAAAGGGACTGGCAATGTGGCACAACCTGTTAAAATCAAGTTATTGAATTGGATTATTCGACTACTGTGTACACTGGTTCATAATATGCTATTGTTTTACAACTCAATGCGCTACAAATTATGCCGATATTTTTGCTGCAAGTCACCACATACGTATATTTCGAAAACCAGGGCCCAATATTACCAACGGCGTGGATAGATTCCGTGGAATGAATTCAGGACATTCCCGCTCATGGAACATTATCAAACTCCGTATATGTGCCAATGGCAGGCCAATGGCAATATTTACAGAGTTTGTTGAGGCTCCCTGGACGGGAATGCCCTGAATTTATTCCACGGAATCTATTCACGCCGTTGGTAATATTCGTCCCAGGACTGATCAACGAATTCAGCCCAAGTAGCTTGACTTGGACAGTTAAGGACAAAATCTCAGTCCATACTTTTGAATAAAATATTGTTCAATAGGTGGTGATATTGAAGTGCTGAAAGTTGTTTTTTCTGTGTTGTTTTGCAATTAGTTCAAAGGGCCGCCACCAAGATGGGTCGTCCTAAGATTAGCAACACTCAGCTGCGCCAGGGTAACGATAAGGTGTTCGGGGTTCGGATGCCTCTGCCATCTAACAAGTTGCCTCTGAACAAGGAAGTTGGAAGTGCCCTGGCTTATGAAGCAGAAAACGAGAGGTTAAGGAGAAGAACAAATGCTTTTGATTATATGGATGCCACCAACAAGGTGACTGAGAAGGTACTGGATGTGTATAGGAAGGCCACTGTCCCACTATCTCTGAAATCAGGGTGAAAATGAGAGTCCACGACCTGTGGAGGATGCGGAGGGAGACGATGATGATGAAGGGAAATTGACAGAAACAGAAAAGGAAGAAAACGAAGAACGGGAAGCTGAAGATGAGGTTCGAGGATATAGCTGAGAAGTTGTTTGATGTGGCAGACGACAGCAAAGTGCACGAACGAGAGAAAAGCTTCCTGGCAGCCCAGAGGAAACCGGGAAGGGAGGGCTGCATTGATGGCGTTGACAAAATTGTGACTGCCAAGCTGAAAGAAGAGAGGGAGAAGGAAGCGAAGAGGGCAAAGAAAGGGGCTGAGGAAGAGAGGAAAACTGAGAAGATGAGGTCAAAGAGTAAGGAGGAGATGGAGAGGATGTCGTGTAAAGTGTCGGCAGTGGATGACAGTGCTCAGGAAGAAGATAGTGATTATAAGGATGTCAATGACAATGAGTTCAAGGCTATGGTCGACAGGAGAGCAAGATCAGAGAAAGGAAAAGGGAGAAAGAAGCCGAGGACAGGATCGGAGAAACTGCTGACAGGTTCAAGGTATCCAATGATGCAGTGGCTCACATCGCAAACACCATCAGAGCTGCAGACAACATCATAACTGAAGGGGACAAGTCTAAAGTGACTAACTGGAAGAAAGTGGAGAGAGTCAGGAAGAGGTCACGAGAACAGAAAAAAGAAAAGTATCCACAAACCTTCGAATGCACTGATGTTAAAGATTCAAACATATTCGGAACCAGCGTGGCCGATAGACAAATAATCCAACCCAAGCCACTTGATTTTGAAAACTTTTGCCAAACTGTCACTCCCTAATGTACACTGTACATTGGGAGAGTGTACACTGTACATTGTACAGTGTACACTCTCCCAAAAAAGTATCGGCCCCTTTTCTCATCGATACAATATGTTATTATGGACGAATATTTTCCGATCACAAATTGTGATTCCTGCATTATGTTGGTAGGCCAGCCTCCCTAGTATCTGTGAGGTCGCCAGTTATTATTTCTAGCATTTGTTGTAATTATGGTGAATCACTGTGCTCCATATTTAGTAGAATAATATAATGATATTAATGAAGCGAAAATATATCAACGGCAGTCATATAGTGGGTGCTTTCTGCTGGAAATCCATAACCAAAACTACTACCCAACTCTCATTGGAAAACTCAGCTTACACCGACAGACATGGAGCAATGCCACTTTCCGAATAACAGTATGCTACGTTGGCAACTCCGTGTTTGCAGCTACTGGTTCTTCTCGGTTTGGGGAAGGCAATCCAAAATCAGTCAGGTTTTCTCCGCATAGCTCAATCACTTTGTCTTCTAGCATGATCAGAGCCTTGTTGAACATGTCATCCACGAACTCAAACTCTTGACCAGGATGTTCTCTTCTTGCTTGATGAAGCAGATCCTCTGAAAGACTTTCTTGGTGGTTTTTCCAGAGCTGGCTTGGGTTGGAAAGTCCACATGTAGCAATCATGATGGCAAACAGGTTCCTCATTCTCATTGGCGATTGAGTAGCTGCTGCCTCTTCTAATGTGTCATTTCAGTGATCATCATCTTCCAGTAGGCCAAGTTGATTGCACGCTTCCTGATAGGTTCTGCAGACTTGTCCATTCACTGTCTTGAGTGCTGCATATGATGTTGGGCCACGGATGTGGTGCAAAAGTAGTCTCAAACAATAGCATTCAAAGTTGTTGGGGTGAACCGTGTAGACACGTCCCAAAGCATTGCCTGACTTTTTCTCTGGATATCCTTCAACATCGGATCCTTGAGCTCTTCTCCGGAACTTTTTCATTGAAGCCTGCCATATGTAGAACTTGGGTAAGTCAACATACAGGAGTATTTGAGCAAACTCATCTTCCTGTGAAAGCTTAAAGAATGCAGTGAGAGTCGTATCAGCAGGATTTGTCATTTGATTTTGGAGAGTCTCTTCTGTGAAATATACTCTGTGTCCATTTTCAAGGTGAACAGTCAGATGAACTACTGTTGGACATCGTTCGTGTATGGGAAAGCAAAAAATTCTCCATAGGGCTTCATTGCTGTATACACAGTATAACGGCTCTGCTGAAACTGTGTCACCTCATCATGATTTCCATCCTTTTCCAATGCAAAGATCGCTTGGTCAGAGCCTTTGTTGACGTATTTGCAGACATACTTGATGGACTTGACTGAATTGCAGAACTCCACATTGACGTGCGCATTGAATGCTTTACTCAAAAGAGGATTGTAGGGGACCACCCATTTATTGTCTACTGTTATTTCACTGTCTGTTCCAGGTCGTAACACTGCTGTAAAACCTCCATCGCCGGGCGCTCTTCTCCTGTACTGAGGATAGCCATCTTCTCCACTCTGAGTATCCTTTATCAAGTCTTTTGGGAAGTTTTTGGTACAACGTCCATCTTTCATGCATGGAGAGTGTCTGTTGAATGGACCACATGGCCCATGAATCATTTGCTTCTTGATGATCTCATAGAGAACTGGATCTTCTTCTGGATCAGGAAACTCTGCTCGTATGCAGATCAAGACATGGGCATGTGGTAGACCTCGTTTCTGTCACTCTATGGAGTACATGTAGCACCGTGTAGGGCCAAAGATTGATGCTTTTGTAAGCAAGTCCACGAGTTTGATCACTTTCTGACGAAATACTCTCGCTATAATGTCATGCCGATCTTGTCCTTTCTGGCCTTCCATTAGAGCTCCTGTTATGTCAATCCATACAGGGTTGCATGTAAAAGTGATGGAGAGATCTGGTCGTCCATAGTTTCTGACGTAGGTCATGGCATCCCAGAGAAAGGTGAACAAACAGACAGACAGACTTCTTTGTTTTATATATAGATCATCACTACATATAACACCACCCATCATCACTACATATAACATCATCCACCACCACTACATATAACATCATCCATCAACACCACATATAACATCATCAGCCATCATCACTACATATAACACCATCTATCATCACTACATATAATACCATCCATCATCACTACAGATCGGTAAAGTAGTTTTTGAGATTCTCGTGCGGACACACACACAAACACACAAACACACAGACATACTTCTTTGTTTTATATATATATTATTATTATTATTATTATTATTATTATTATTATTATTATTATTATTATTATAATAATTATTATTTTATTATTATTATTTTTATTATTATTATTATTATTATTATTATTATTATTATTATTATTATTATTATTATTATTATTATTATTATTATTATTATTATTATTATTATTATTATTATTAGTAGTAGTAGTAGTAGTAGTAGTAGTAGTAGTAGTAGTAGTAGTAGGAATCCTCCGGTGGGGTGATGCCAATAAACAGAGACATTAAAACTATTGAAAGAGAAACATCCCCCTGCAAGCGAAGATGAAGGCATCAGGTTCCAGGGTGAGTATATCCCACCAAATGCTCTCCTGTTCGAGAAAATAACAGGAGAGATGGTGTGGAAAAAGGCACTGAAGACTCGAGGAGGAGCCGGCCCTTCAGGTCTGGATGCAAACGGTTGGAGAGTCATCCTCAGCACAAACAAGTTTGGCCCTGTAGCAAGCGATCTCTGCACTGCCATTGCCGCCCTTGCAAGAAAGCTTGCATCCTCCTGCTGCCATCACCTCCAGGCCCTGACGGCCTGCCGCCTTATTCCTCTGGAAAAGAAACCAGGATGTAGACCTATAGGGGTGGGGGAAGTGCTGAGGCGGATCATCGGAAAGTGCATGATGGAGGTGGTAAAGGACGATGTCAGGGCAGCAGCAGGGAACCTACAAGTCTGTGCTGGCCACCAGGCTGGTGGGGAGGCGGCCATTCACGCCATGAGATTGATATTTGAGCAGCGTAATTGTGAGGCCGTTCTCCTGGTGGATGCTTCAAACGCATTCAACATACTTAACCGCAAGGCTGCACTGCACAACATCAAGATCAAGTGTCCTAGCTTTGCGATGTATGTTGAAAATTCGTATAGGAATCCTTCAGACCTCTACATAGTAAACAACAAGGCTCTACGAGGTGATACCATCCTACAGTCGACCGAGGGAACAACACAGGGGGACCCCGTTGCATTGGCAATGTATGCAATTGGCCTATCAGTGCTCCAACAAGAAATAAAATTTGAAACAACTGGGGTCAAACAAGTGGCATATGCTGATGACCTTACAGGAGCAGGAAAAGTGGAGTGCATCAAAAAGTGGTGGGACCTGGTAACATCGCGAGGTCCACAAATAGGGTACCACCCAAACGCTAGCAAGTCCTTCCTCATCGTGAAGCCAGAGCATTATGAACGGGCTTTGGAGGTTTTTGGCGGAAGTGAGGTCAAAATAACTAAGGATGGCCAAAGACATCTAGGCGCTGTAATTGGCACTACGGACTTCAAGACCGAGTACGTAGCGGGAAAGGTGAATGAGTGGGTTAGCGAAATCCAAGCTCTATCTGAGATTGCTAACACAGAGCCACATGCGGCCTTTGCAGCATTCACCCATGGAGTCAAGCATCGCTGGAACTACCTGATGCGTACCATCCCTGAGATCGGACCCCTCCTCCACCCTCTGGAAGAAGCTATCAGTGTCAAGTTCATTCCCAAACTAGTGAAACACCCTGACTTAACCCCAGCAGAAAGAACACTTCTTGCACTTCCACCAAGACTGGGAGGGATGGGACTAACTAATCCAGAGGAGATTGCTGACACTGAACATCAAAATTCACTTAAGCTCACGGCAGCCCCCACTGACCACATAATAGCCCAGAATGCAACAGGGGAAGTGGACACCAGCGAAGTAAATAAGATCCGTAGGGCCATTACAACAGATCGGCAGCACTGCCAAAATGACATGTTGCAGCAACTATTGCTGCAGGTTCCAGAAAATTTGACCAAAAAAAGTAGCTATAGCGCAGGAGGTGGGCGCCTCGAACTGGTTAACTACGTTACCGATAAGGGCAAATGGTTTCAGCCTTAACAAACAAGAATTTACAGATGCCATTGCTCTAAGGTACGGTTGGCCAGTGGATGGTTTTCCCTCCCAATGCGTGTGTGGCTCTTCCTATGACGGCGATCACGCCATGGTCTGCAAGAAGGGGGGCTTCATTTGCATGAGGCATGACGAGGTAAGGGATCTCACAGCAAATATGTTGAAGGAAATCTGCCGGGACGTCATGGTAGAACCGACCCTCCTTCCACTGGATGGTGAGATCTTCCAACACAGGACTTCAAACACATTTAACGAAGCCCGTGTGGACGTCAGTGCTCGAGGATTCTGGACGCGGGGACAGCGAGCTTTCTTCGACATCAGGATTTTTGATCCCATGGCCACTTGTCACCGTAACCTAGCTCTCGATGCTGCACATAGGAGGAACGAGAACGACAAGAGAAGGGCGTATGGGGAGAGAATTCAAAACGTTGATCAAGGCAGCTTCACTCCTCTAGTGTTCACAACCTCTGGTAGGATGGGCCCAAGTGCAAGATGTTTCTACGCCAGACTCGCGGAGTTGATCTCCGAACAGAAGCAGCAGCCCAGAAGTTATGTTACAGCCTGGATGAGATGTCGACTGTCCTTCTCTCTCCTTCGGTCGGCTTTGCTCTGCCTCAGGGGAACGAGAGCTTCTGCCCCTACTCCGTCAACTGCTGCAGATATCGACTATGAGGCTACAGTCACCGAATGCCGCATCGATCTGCGGCTCAACTAATTTAACACAGATAGGATAGTTGCTTATGTATTAGGATAGTTAATATTAAGGTAAATAAATGGTGGCGAAGGTGTGGCTATTGGGGGAGGCTGGAGGCCACGTTAAAAAAAAAAAAAAAGTAGTAGTAGTAGTATTACTAGCAGAATCGCCGCCCTCCGGGCAGCTCATCCGTTAGGCAACAGTAGGACGCCACCCTCCGGGAGGCTCCACATTGTATCATTGTTCAGTCCCCAAAATTTCTTCTTCCATCAATAGTTCATTAACAGTGTATGTAAGTTCCACCATGTTTTTCACTACAACGGTACAGCAAAGTATATTTTTTTTAGCATTAAACTGTTATTATTTTATTGTCTAATCATCACTACATATAACACCACCCATCATCACTACATGTAACACCATCCATCATCACTACAGATCGGTAAATTAGTTTCCAAGATTCTCGTGCGGACACACAGACAAACAGACAGACTTCTTTGTTTCTATAGATAAATTGTCTAATCAACACTACATATAACACCACCCATCATCACTACATATAACACCACCCATCATCACTACATATAACACCATCCATCATCACTACATATAACACCATCCATCATCACTACATATAACACCATCCATCATCACTACATATAACACCACCCATCATCACTACATATAACAACATCCATCATCACTACATATAACACCATCCATCACCACTATATATAACACCACCCATCATCACTACATATAACAACATCCATCATCACTAGATATAACATCATTCATCATCACTACATATAACACCATCCATCATCACCACATATAATATCATCCATCATCACTACATATAACACCATCCATCATCACTACATATAACACCATCCATCATCACTATATATAACACCACCCATCATCACTACATATAACAACATCCATCATCACTACATATAACATCATCCATCATCACTACATATAACACCATCCATCATCACTAAATATAATATCATCCATCATCACTACATATAACACCATCCATCATCACTACATATAACACCATCCATCATCACTATATATAACACCACCCATCATCACTACATATAACAACATCCATCATCACTACATATAACATCATCCATCATCACTACATATAACACCATCCACAGGGCCGTCGCTACCTACTAGGCGAACTAGGCGATCGCCTAGGGCGCCAACATCTGGGGGCGCCACAAATTCAGGGCAAACTTGGATAAAATTAAAAATGAAGGGAAAACTGTGGTGGACACTGTGGTGGAGCCGTGGAGGGTCGGAGCAGGATGTTAGAAGGGGGGGGAGGGGCGGAGGGAGGCGAGGGTAGGTAGACGGTAGCCGACTGTGTTTTCTTTTTTAATATTATTCGTTAACCCCCCGGAGGGACTAACCCGGGTCCTTATCTTTGGCGGCCTGGAGAACTGTCGAGCAGTGACCTGAAGGCTGACATCTGAGGAACCCTTCTCCCAACCCCACCATCCCCTCCCCTCCCTAACTGCCACTTACTGCCAGGGCGGCTGAGCCGCCCCTTCCCTGTCTTTGTCGGGATGAGGCAAGGTTACCTGACCTCTGAAGTTTACGTCAAGGATTTATTGACTTAATGTAATATCAATAATTGATTATTTGCATGGGTGAAGTAATAAAGCCACAAGATGAAAACAATGTAGTCATGGGTTACTGTACCTACATTAGCTTATCAAAACTTTCAAGGGGGCGCACATCTAAAGGCTTGGCTAGGGCGCCAAATCATCTTGCACCGGCCCTGACCATCCATCATCACTACATATAACACCATCCATCGTCACTACAGATCGGTAAAGTAGTTTCCGAGGTTCTCGTGCGGACATACAAACACAAACACAGACATACAAACAGACATACTTCTTTGTTTTATATTATTATTATTATTATTATTATTATTATTATTATTATTATTATTATTATTATTATTATTATTATTATTATTATTATTATTATTATTATTATTATTATTATTATTATTATTATTACACACACACACACCAATCGCTAATATTCCTTCCCGCTGGAGTCATATGGGTAAAAAAAAACTAAAAAAATAAAAAATAAAATAAAAAACTTTCACACAGTACCTGTTGCTGAACGACAACAAAAATAAAGTTTTACCATGATCAATATAACTATAGATCACAGAGTGGAATTCACTCTCTATGCCCTAAATTGTCGAGGTTTTTTTTCCTTCGCAGTAAAACAAACTTCTCTGGCACGTCGTATCCCTGTACCTAATTGTGAGTTAATTATGTTGTTAGCGCTAGTTAGTGGAGGCTTGGGGACTTGAGCACGTAAATGTAATAATTATATTTATATGACGTAAGAGGAAGGCCTTGAAGTTTTTTTCGTTCTCACAAGACACAGTCAGGGGAACATAACACAAGGTGACCAGGAGAACATTTGTACCTTGTCTTAGGTAGTAAAACACAACAAGATAAATCCAGTTTAGGAGACACGCCCTTTAATACGATTTATATTAAAATAGAACTTGTGTATATTTTTAACCTGTATATCACGATGAATTAATTTCTTGGTAGAGTAAACTTATAAATCAGAGTTATAGAAAACCACAGGACCATTAAAAATAAAAGTAAAATACCATTTTTAAATAAATACCTCAGGAGTTATTAAAAATCCTGGTAGCCGCTCTCACTAACTAGAAATCGAGCGTTATATATTTTTTTAATTTGTGTAAATCGTTATTGGGGTTTATTTAATCAACTTACCAATGTGCTTCTGACACTAAAACCGAGTAAATCCTCATCATCATCATCATCATCATCATCATCATCATTATCATCATCATCATCATCATTCTGAATCTTGGTTCCACTGATGGTTATGATCATAAATAATTCTATCAACATCCTGTTTTTACTTACCTTAATTCCTCTACTGTGTACTTAATTACCTCTCAGACAACCAGTCCTGTGATGCTTCAAGGCCAGGGCGTTTACCGAAATTACTACTATTATCTAAGAGACTTTTCTAATTAACTGTGCGACAGGTAATCAATATCTAGTAAGGTGAAACTTGAGGCGAGTGTTGCTATCATTGGTTTAAGAGGCTGTAACTCCCCCACGCCAGTAAGGTACAGCTTGAGGCGAGTGTTGCTATTATTGGTGTGAGAGGATGCCACTCCCCTACTCCAGTGAGGGGAGTGTTACCAGCAGTGGCGTGAGAGGCTACCACTCCTCCACTCCAGTGAGGTGCAGTATTAGACGGGTGAGGATCGATTTTATCACGGTCCAGTACACTCCCATCCTTTGTAAACCTCTTATATCATCTCAGTATGTTACACTTCATTGCCTGATATATTACCACAAGAACTTGTTTTTACACAAAAATTTTTGCCTTATTTGACGTAAAATTTGTGTGATATCATCGGTGTATCAGATTTAAACCATGAATATACTGGTTTTAACTGCTTATTATATCAGTATTACATAACAGTTACATCTTTGTTAACCCTTAGTTGGTAATCATCGTTGAATCAATGTTTAAAAAATATTACACCGACCTTTATATCCATCCACCTGACGTGAGGTTTAGAAAGAAAGACTGATAGATACACATCATTCATAATAGTTTGGCAAAGAGTAAGAGAAAAAGACAGAGAAAAAACTTTAAAGATTAGATAGAGAAACGCAATATAGTGGGGGAGAAAGAGACTGCAGATGTTGCTGGTCCCTAAAACTTGTGTAATTATGTTCTTTCGTTTTCCTTTTCCCTTCCCGAGTTCCATAACTTGATAATCCAACAGTATGCAAGAGTAAAACAAACTTAACGCTGGTCAAGGCGCAACAGAGGCTTGCGTCGAGGTGTGTTTCTACTGACCTGACAAATACATCCACCTGAACAGAGTGACTAAATTTGATTTAAAATAAGATACCTAAAACACTGTTATTAGACAAGTTGATATTAAACTGAGATAAACCCCAAACAAAATATATGAAAGAATATCTAGAATTTGTTAAAGAACACGGCAATCGATATCACATGTAAAATGACAACGAGTGAATCAAGAAGGGTGAAAAAGGAGTGAATAATTTAAACTCACAATGCAAAATTGTTCAAGATGGATTATGATAGGAAAAGAATGGCGAATTTCTTTCATTTCTTACTCCACGGGACTAAACTGTATATTCATGTTATAACAATAGGAATAAGAATGGTGCTTCTCGTACAACAGTTCCTTACTGGGATACTAAAATACGACGTCCAGAGTATTTCATAACTTGTGGTTTTCTAATTCATATATTTTATTCACAAGAAAATGAATCACAATAAAATAATGGATTCGAATACAGTTAGCTGTCATCCTTCCTACATCGTCAGTGTGAGAGGGCTGAGTGGGTAGATGTTAAACCTCCTTTTTTTTTATTCACCTCCGCAATACACTGAGGGCATAGTTTGTTTATCCCTTCCGTCTCTCCCGTCCCATGGTTGAATGCTCACTGTATAAAGTTAAATCCTCCTACAACTTTTACAGGAAATATTCTGTAACTTGACGCCAAAATTTTAGGAGGATAATATGTGTGTGTACAGTATTTTATAACTTGGGTCATGTTTGAGAAATTGTCAGTTTTTAACATCTTTGGAAGCCGATTCATATTTTTTTCTATATATTGTATATATATCAAGTTATATAAATGATCAAAATTTCATAATAATAATAAATATGTTTAGACCTTAAGAAGTACTGTATATAATTTTTGTCTATAATCCTAAACCAACTAAAATTAAATGTAAGAAACTTCTGAGAACATACAGTAAAACATTAATGTCAGAAGTAGTATGAACCAGTTATTTGTTGCTGTTATTTACGGCTAGACTGTATAGGTGTATGTAACAATATAGGACACTCCGGCTAGACTGTATAGGAGTAAGTAACAGTTTAAAGGCCCCTTTATATGTTTCTAAAAATATAAACGCTATGAATAAACAAGGGCAACAATTGTGACAAAACTTCCAGGGTTTTTTCTGTGTACAAAGAAATGAATATTTTAAACATACAGTGCGATGTATACCCTCAATATGTTCGTAAAATCTAGTATGTGGGACAGATTAAAGAGTGTATTCTAGGGATCTCATCGCTGACCGTATGAGAGTGAAGCTTTGTTAACTCTCATAGTATGAGCATTATCTCTTTAAAGATAAAGATTTTTCTAGAAGTGGCAAAAGTGGCTACACCATATGTACTGAACATTTTCTAAACAACTAAAAAGTTCTTCATTTGCCCCCAAATAATAACAAATGTCGCTAGCAGATGAACTATAAGAAGTTACCAATATTCACCTGACAACGGAGCACTTTCCTCCTCCTAAACAGATCTGCTCCCAGGATGGAATACAGTAGAGTATAGATGTATACTTTTCTTAAATGGAAGTTCACTTGCCCTCACCAACAAAAGGGTCACCTCTATCATCCCTACCACAAGGGAAAGACACGATACCTATCCTGTTGCACCGCACTATAAACCTCGGGAATCACCCAAGGGAGCAGCACATTCTTAAGAGCATTACGCTGGTATATGCTCGTGGACTGGGAAGGGATTGCTAAGACAACGGAGGGAAGACGAATGGTAGGTCGATGGAGGGAGGGGCGGGTTTTAGAACCACGATGGGAAGGAGAGGGGAGTGAAGTAGTTCGGGATGGAGAGAAAGTTGAAAATAAGTAGTCGGGAGAAGAGGGGAGCGAGAAAAAGTTAAGAAGTATAAACTGGTGAACACAAAAGAAAAATGACTCAAAAGCATAATGATGATTACGCGAGGACATAATTGTTGATGGAAACAATGACGACGAGATATGAGTATATGTGACTTATATTACTGAACAGATGAAACAGAATACGATTAATTGCTGTTAAGAAGATATCAAAGGCAGTAAGATATCGTAAAAACCAAGACAAAATATGAAGACAGTAGATTTCAGGAATTGAAATAATGTTGGTTAGGTGTGGTAAAGGGCAAATTATACTTGAAAGGGAACGAAAAGAATGATTTATAAGAGTGTTTTGTAATACGTGAAACATGATACTATAATTATGAAACCACCCCGGAAAAGAAAGTAATTAATGTTTCACACGGAAAACGAGGTATCAATCACAGACACGCACACACCCATTGACTTGCCAATGAAACTCTTCAAGGTGTTCTCCCCGGAGCTTGCTAAGCCACTCTGCTCCATCATCAATGCTTCCCTCAGTCAAGCCAGATACCCAGCTGACTGGAAGACTTCATATGTGTCACCAGTGCTCAAGTCAACCAGCCCATAATCCTTAAATCAGCTACGACCCATTGCAATCACCCCAATACCCAGCTTAATGCTGATATTGCAGGCGCCGTAGATCCTCAGTAATTTGGTAATATAAAAACATCCTCCACCCCCCACTTTCTTGTTAGCTTTCTCGACTACATAATTATACCGCCATCTAGAAAAAGACGAAAAACGTCTGTAGCTGTCGCCTCCATTGACTTCACCAAGGTATTTGACCTAGTCGACCACAATTTAATCATCAATAAAGCTATCTACCTCGGGTTTCGAAGAAGTCTTATACCATGGCTTACAGACTCCCTTAGTAACCGACGCCAAGCTGTACGCTTCCGAGGAGCTGTCTCCACCATTCAGTCATTCATCTGTGGCGTCCCCCAAGGCACCAAGATGCTACCACTATGCTTCCTTATGCTTATCAATGATGTCATTAAGAGAAACTTCTGCTCGCTGGAAATATGCCGACGACTCCACTATTGGGTTTAGTGTCAACAATTCTGCTTCTGACTATACCGCCCTTCAGGATTTATTGAACAGTCTCCAAAACTGGGGTACCAACATCCACGTCACCATCAACCATACCAAGACCATGGTTATGCACATCAACCTCTCCTCCGACGTTGTCCCACCCCCTTCCATTACTTTAGGTCCCAACACACTCCACTAAGCTCCTCGGCGTCACAATAGACAACATACTAAATTGGAAACCACACGTCAGTGAAGTTGTCAAATCCTCCAGTTTCCGTCTCCACCTCCTCCACTGACTCAAGTCCCTCAGAGTTCCTGCGCCCGAGCTCCTCGGTGTTTACTCAACATTCATACTTCCCAAGCTCACCTATGCCTCCCCTACCTGGTCTTCCTCCCTCAATGCCACACAACGTAAACACATAGAAAAAGTGCATAAGAAGGCATGCAAGATTATTCTCTCCCCTTCCTACTCCACATATCAAGAAGCACTCAACACACTGACCCTCTCGGCTCTCTCTGACCATCACCACGACCTCATCTGCAAATTTGGTGAGAAGCATCTGCACCATCCTCGACACCGGCTCCTACTACCACCAGAGATCCCTCGTCAGATAATTGTTGTTCGAAACCACAACCGCATCCAGCCCATACAAGCACGAACTGATAGCTATAAGAACAGCCCAGTCCCAACCATAGAAAAAATTATCAATAACTTGTAATCAACCAATGTATTCGCTCCCAGTCAATCTTACCTTTTGCACTGTCACTATGTTGAAATGCCCTGTAATTTGAGATTCTCCCCACCCAGTTATTATATATCATATTTGTATCACTTATGTTACTTGTATATTATTTGTAAACCAAGAGACCCATTCCCCGATTATGTAATTGTATATTTTCAGCTTTCCGGCTGCCATGATCTTCCATTAATTATTATTATTATTATTATTATTATTATTATTATTATTATTATTATTATTATTACACACACAGACACACACACACACACACACACACACTACTACTACTACTACTTTGCTGTCACTCGGAATCTAGTATGACGATTATCCAGCTATAATACAATGATATGAGTTATTCGGGATGTCACCTAGGTTAGTGAGTTTTGAGGTAACTAAAGAGAACGATACGGGACCACCAGCGTCGCTCACATTCGTTGCACAAGTGGAGGGCTCCATCTACTGCGGGAGGAGCGGTGGCAGCGTCTTTCCGGCGTTGGCGCTTGTCTGCCCCTGTTTGCAGTTGGGCTAACAAAAGCATTGACACCTTCTCGTGCGGTGCTCCTCCAAGCGTTACTATTTGGTGTAATAGACTCCCAGGTGAGGGGGTCGATTTGCCACTTTTTCAGGTTTGTCTTAAAAGTATCCTTATACCTTTTCAATTGCCCGCCGGCGTTACGTTTACTATTCGTTAGGTGACAGCTGCTTTGGCAGTCTGCTGTCGTCCATGCGGGTAATATGGCCAGTCCAACGTAGTTGTTCATGGGTAATGGTAGCCTCGATGCTCCTACAGTTGGTGTCTGCAAAAATACTGGCGTTTGTTCTCTCGTCTTCCCAGCGAACTAGGAGGATAGAACGTGAACGACGTTGGTGAAAGTTTTCAAGTGCCTTGAGGTGCCTCCTGTATGTGATCCATGTCTCACTGCCATATAGCAGGGTGGGGAGGACCACTGCTCGGTATACGTGAAGCTTCGTAGATAATTTCAGCTCTATACAGCTGAAGACACGACTTCGAAGTCTGCCAAAGGCTTGAGATACACATCTGATCCAATGCTGAATCTCTTCATCGATGTCTGCGATGGTGTACAGGTGGGAGCCGAGATATCGAAAGTGCGCAACATTAGAGAGGGTAATACCGTTAAGCTGGATGGATGGTGGAGGTATAGCCAGGGGCAGATTGAAAGAGAATCTGACTCTTACGTACATTCACCTCAAGGCCGAAGTGTACAGTCGGAAACCATAATCTCTAGCCCAGCTGGGTCGGTGCTGCAGGTTAGTACAGCGTCCTTTCTGGACGGGGGCCCACTCTAACTGTCACGAGGCAACACACGCACGAACACACACAGTCATAGTATGGTTGTATAGATGATATTATGTATAAGTATTGTACATGGCATTTTATACTCAGCATTATCTTCATTATTTATGAACACGAAGAAAAATTACCATAGGTTGTAGTTACGAAAGTAATAATGGAAATTAACACTTCCAAACCACCCAGTGAATCCACACAATGTTTACAGCGCCTGTGTGTGTGTGTGTATCCAGACCACGATGCTTCCACCACACCCCATCTATATCTTTTATTTTCCCATCATTCGCTTAACTATATGAAAAATCGTGTTTAATTTAACTACATATTTCAAAAACCTTAAATTACATGTGGATCAGTCACTCCTCATTTGACACACTTATAGTGTTATACTTTGACCATCCCACCTGGGTACATGAGGCCCACGGTAACTCTCACGGGGCAACATCTGCACAAACACACAAATTATGATATGAACCCTTCCAGGCTTCACTATCATTATCATGTTATGTTCATAATGCTCTGTATCTTGGTAACTAGTCATAGAATCAATACATGGAGGAAAATCTATATTAATATACTATAATATTGCATTTTATTGCAAACCGTAAAAAATCTCGTTTAACCATTGGACGTGAGGGAAAGCATCACACACTGGAGTTACGAAATGAAGAACCGAAGGACATAGGAATGACCGACCTGACTTCGTGTGTAGGGAGGCCTGCCGTATCAGTGTGGATACGGTTGAACAAAGGGTAAGTCGTATTATTCTTCCTTGCATTTGTTGAGAAGAGTTAAATATATGTTATATATATATATATATATATATATATATATATATATATATATATATATATATATATATATATATATATATATATATATATATATATATATATATATATATATATATATATATATATATACTATTCCTCACCCTAGCAAACTACTTAGCAGAGCATAACCAAACAGCCTCGCAAGGACCAATAGGTCTGTATGTAATGTGTGTGCACGCGCTAAAATGACCTAGTATATTTTACTAATGTCTCATTGTCCATGGGTTTTCTTACAGTTTGGCTGTGAGTTATCTATTTTGTCTACCTGCCAGTTCAACAAGACTGCTAACCATCCTCCCAGCAACTCATATGCCATACCAGACCCACAGCCTATATGTATGGTGCAAGACCGCAGTCCAATACATACAAGTCGGGCAGTCAAGCGTTGGTTTGAGGCGCATCCACAGATTATTCTATTGGACTGGCCCCCTAAAGGAGCCGATTGTAATCCAATAGAAAATCTATAGGGCGCATATGGTAGTTGAATAGGATGTTGAGGAGAAAACGAGAGAGGCAGTGAGGACACACGCACATAATGTGTGGGAGGGAATAAGGAGGAGGCCGAACATCTGCAGCAATGTGGTAGATTCCATGCCCACCAGATTGCATGAAGTTATAGCAGCAGATGGAGGTTGGACACGGTATTAGCCTATAGGCACGAGGTGTCTCAGTGGTAGTAGCCATGCGTCGGGATCCTGTGGTCAAGAATTAAATCTCCGCCCACGACGGTGCCTTGTAGGGGGTGGCCGGGGAGTTAGCTTTCTTGTGTAACCTCGTTGGGGCCACATAGACTTCATTTCCTAACTCTCGGGAATTTATCCCGGTATTTTACTATGTGGTTTTACGTCACTTCACATAAATATGCTTACAAAATCTATGCATTAATATGCATAAATCTTGGGAATCTGTCCAGACATTAAATATATGTTATATACTACAATAATCACATAGATATGTTTACAATGTTTATGCATAATAAATGTGAAAAATATTTTTTGGGTTTCAGTTAACCAATAGTCATGCCTACAAATCAATCTTGATGCTCTAAGTGCATGTATGTGTTAAATAGCGTGTAACTGATCCACATTATTTTGGTAAATAAAGAAATGGAAAGCAAGCACTTTGCCATATGGATATAGTTACACGGAAGAAGGGAAATAAGGATGAACCATGGTTTTGATGGAAACAATGTGCTCTGGGACGATGCTCACAATGACGAATGGGAGAAACCTCTTTGTGAAACATTTTACCTACTAAGGATGAAGCTTAATGTTACAGAACAAACACACATGCACACACACACACACACCCACACACACACACACACACACACACACACACACACACACACACACATACACACACACACACAGTGTAACTTTATGTGACTCGTAGTCTGACGTGGGGTGGCTTTGAGCGAACCATACACTTGATATTACAATTTATGTATCCTTCCTGTCCATGATTTACAACAATAACTGTAGGGCAAAAGTTACAATATTATACTAATAAGACTGTCATGAATTGATACTATGACTAGTTACTAAGATACAGAGCACGATGAACATAACATGATAATGATAGTGAAGCCTGGAAGGGTTCATATCATAACTCTTGTGTATGTTGCCCCGGGAGAGTTACCGTGGGCCTCCATGTGCCCAGGTGGGGTGGTCAAAGTATTACACTATAAGTGTGTCAAATGAGGAGTGACTGATCCACATGTAATTTAAGGGTTTTGAAATATGTAGTTAAATTAAACACGATTTTTCATATAGCTAAGCGAATGATGGGAATAAAAAGATATAGATGAGGTGTGGTGGAAGCATCGGGGTCTGACACACACACTCATACAAGCCTGTAAACGTTGTGTGGATTCATTGGGTGGTTTGGAAGTGTTTATTTCCATTCATACTCTCGTAACTACAACCTATGGTAATTTTTCTTCGTGTTCATATATAATGAAGATAATGCAGAGTAGAAAATGTCATATACAATACTTATACATAATATCATCTATACAGCCGTACTATGACTGAGTGTGTTCGTGCGTGTGTTGCCTCGTGATAGTTAGAGTTGGACCCCGTCCAGAAAGGACGCTGTACTAACCTCCAGCACTGATCCAGGTGGGCTAGAGATTATGGTTTCCGAGTGTACATGCGCGTCTGCGTAGATGTTCAGGATCTCCTGTAGGTTGTGCTCAGTGTGAGCAAGAAGGGTGTGTCGTCTTCATACTGAAGTTAAGTAATGGAAGCTGCTGACACGTTTTTTCATGCCTGGAGGCGTCTTTTGTTGAAAAGACCCCCCTTCACCCGGTTCTCGATGTTCACCCTGGTGGCTAAATTGACACTGGCAAGAGTAAGGAAGGTAACCAAAAAAATGGAGAAGAGAGTTGGTGCCAGTACACACCCTTGTTTAACCTCTGTTTGGATGGGGAAGAACTCAGACTGGGTGCCATTGTGCAGAACACTACAATTCATGCCATCGTGGCATTGCCTCACAATGGCAATGATTTTTGGTGGGGAGCCAAAACGGCTGAGGGTCCACCAGAGGGCTTCCCTGTTGACCGAGTCGAAGGCCCTGGTCAGGTCGATGAAAGCCATGTACAGGTCACGACGCTGCTCTCTGCACTTTTCCTGTGTCTGGCGGACAGCAAAGATTATGTCAGTGGTGCCACGTGATGGTCTAAAAACCACATTGAGATTCTGGGAGGAAGTTTCCGCCTCAGGAAGAAGTCTGTTTAGGAGGACTCGGGCGATAATCTTTCTAGCTACGGAGAGCTACGAGATCCCACGGTAGTTGCCACAATCTGACTGATCTCTCTTGTTCTTATAAATATTGACAATGGAGGAGACTTTTGGAGCTTAGGGGATTTCCTCCTTTTCCCATATATTCTCCAGGAGAGAGTGGAGACGGCTGGTAAGCAGAGGTCCTGCTCCTTTATACTCCTCGACTGGAATTCCAACAGGCCCTGAGGCTTTGTTATTTTTCATCTGTTTGATGGCAGTAGCTACCTCATTCAGGGATGGACGATAGGTGAGGTGGGTCAGCTCTGGATGCTGAGGGACCTGCAGGGTAGTCAGGACATTCACATCAGTGTTTCGGTTGAGCAATGAATGGTAGTGCTCTTTCCATCGCTGAAGGAGGCCTTCAACGTCTTTAATTATGAGGGTACTGTCAGATGAGCGGAGGGGTGCTACGCCACGAGTGACTAGCCCATAAAAAATGTTTTAGTGGAAAAAAAAATTCGCACATCTTGTGCTGATCTGCAAGTTTTTGTACTTCACGTGTTTTGTTTTTAAGCCAGTCGTTCTGTACCTTGTGAGGTTCCCGCTGGGCTGCCGCTTTCTTCTTACGGAATATATCAGTTTTGGTCCCAGACTGAGGGTTGTTCTGAAAGTCAGTAAAAGCAGCACGTTTATCATCGATGAGTACTTTAATTGCCGGGTCATTTTCATCAAACCAGTCCTGGTGTATTCTTTTGATCTGGCCGAGTGTCTCTCTGCAGGTTTTGGTCATAAAAAGTATGGAGAGTATCCCATTCGGCACTCGGGTTCACGTTGTATGCTGTTGGGCTGCTTATAAGCCCATGTTCGAGCTCCTCTCTGACAGCATGTGCTACCGCTGGATCTTCCAGATGCTTCGTGTTAAAACCTCTTCTGAAGGCTTATTGCTTTCGCCATTATGGGGAGACGTGATGTGAAAGTTTGACTCTAACAAGTCGATGATCAGTGGTCTGAGCCACGCATGGCACGGGTGATTAGGACATCTCGGCGATCTCTTTCTCTGTCAATGATGTAGTCATTGAGATGCCAGTATTTGTTTCGTGGGTGTTGCCAAGAACCCTTGAACTCGTCGGCCTGCCTAAACAAGGTTTTGGTGATAGTGAGGTTGTGTGCAGCACACTAGCTGAGGAGGAGTAGGCCGTTGGGATTACACTTGCCCAGTCCATTTCTCCCTATGATTCCCTGCCAAATGTTAGCATCTCTGCCAACTCTGGCATTGAAGTCGCCAAGGAGCACAACCTGGTCTTCTCTGGGGATAGAGGCTAACACTCTGTCGAGGTCGGCATATAAGGCCTCCTTGATGTCATCCTCTGCATCCAGTGTTGGGGCGTTTGCACTGAGGAAGAAGGAATAAAGTGATTCAGTGGGACTCGAAGCGTCATGATGCGCTCGTTGTTCCCAACAGGCATTTCAGTTAGCCTGTGTAGGATGCGTTGGAGGATGGCAAAGCCAACTCCAAAATGCGGTTTGTGTCCGCAGCAGGCTTACCCTTCCATAAAAAGATGTAGCCAGACCCGCGTTCTGTGAGTTGGCCCACATCTGAGAGCCGGGACTCACTGATGGCTGCTATTTCGATGTTATACCTAGCCAGCTCTTTTGCCACAAGGGCAGTTCTTTCAGGATGCACATTTGTGCCAGTATCCAGAAGGGTCCTGACATTCCATGCAGCGACCATAAGAGGTTTTATGGTTTGTTTTTGTTTGGATCTGTGATTTTGGTTGTGTTTTCGAACACATAAGGATGACCTTACTGATTGATTTGATTTGATTTTGCCGCTTACAGCGGCTACTTTATTGTGCACCCCACACTCATCCTGTGAGCGGTAGCGCAAAAGGATTACAGAGTAGGGTTTACAAAGGGTCATAATAATTCACCCCCGTTGTCAGGATATTATGGCACTGAATGTTACACAGTATTTCATGTACATTATTTGTTTAGTTCTATACATAAAGGGTAACTTATTCACAAATGCGTGAGTACAGGCGTGTGAGGCAGTATGTCTGGCCTCACACTTTGTTATTCACATTTACGTGAGAGGTATTCAAGCACATTGCGTATTTGGTTCTGTACATGAGAATTGATATAGTTACTAAGTGCAAAAAAGTGGATACAATCTTAATATGTCGGCTATCTTGCCATTAGAGATGAAGTGTTGTGCCATTTCACACACAGTGTGCTTTGACCTGTCCCTAAATGGTTCTATCTTCTTACTGGGTGTGGTTGGGATTTTTAGGCAGGCTATGTTTAAGGCACCTTTTCTAGCTCCTCTCCATGTGGGGTGAGCAGAGTGGCTCCCCGAAAGGGCTGCTCAGTCGCACAGACAGGACTGGATTGCACTTGTGCCTAGATCCCATTTTATCTGTGCCGCCCATGTGCAGAATTGTGACTAGAGACTCCCGGCAGTCATCTCTGCCTGTCCCCTTCGCCACTCGTCCGTCGCCATAGGTTTTTTGGGGGGTATTGGGATTTTGATGATGATGCGAGGTACGATGAACTGGATAATGGTTGCGCGTGAGTTGATTTATGTGGTGAGGCAGGAGCGCAGGCTGCAATCACACATATTGGCTCTCCATTTTCCTGATCAAGAGGTGCAAGTGTTGCAACGACTGGGGAGAGAGAGAGTCGCATTGGACTTCCGATAGCCCAGTTTGTTGGGTTTTGCCTTAGTAGCCTGTCCATCAGGCATTGCCTTCGTCCGCCGGTGTAGTCGTTGCGTTTCCATGGTGATCACCTTTTCCTCCGACACCACCGTTGGGGTCTTGTTGGGGCTCTGTAAGCATATCTGCCTGATGCGGGGCTCCACGGCAGATTTTTCGTTCGGGTTTACTCCCATAGCCTTATACCTGCTAAGGTTAATCTTATACCTGCCAAGGTTAATCCACACGCCAGTGGGCCTATGCACCATCCCTCTGGGGTCCACTGCTACTCCGAGAGCCCTTGCTGGTCTAGCCTGGGCCCACGAGGCACCCAGTTACCGTGTGTTGCCACGAGGAGGCAAAGCAGGAGTCTTGATGGTGAGGAGGTTGTGTACTGGCAGGGGAAGACTTATGCAAGTTGCTTCGTTGTTCACCACGAGGGCTAGCCAGCGGCCGCAGCTGAAAGTGAAAGGGAGCAAGCAGCACTTGCACCTTATTATTATTATTATTATTATTATTATTATTATTATTATTATTATTATTATTATTATTATTACACACACACACACACACACTCTTTATTGCTTTACGAACAATTGATAGATGTAAAATATTGATTCACCCCCAGGAAGTAGTGTTCCGAACATAGTTGTACATATGTTCACCGGAGTGCCATATATTCCCACCAAGATAAATTCTTTGAACAGTTTGTACTCATCACTTACACCTCTCTGGCTCTGTTTCCCTATCAGAGAATATTCAAAATGCCAATTATCTTTTGAGTTATTAACAATGATTCTTAAACAAAAATTGAGCTTTTTTCTTACAGAGAACAGATGGTATATTTGTTACCCTCCAACTGTTTTTAGACATTGTCATCTTACTAGTTGGCTCAAAGGTTTACGATTCGCAAGTGCAATTTACTTTCTAAATTTAAGGAAAGTGAGACATAATATAAAGTCAACTATTAGCATAATGCCAAAGAAAGTACATAACCGAGGAGATCTAATATGATTTGCTAAGAAGTCGAAAAGCTTCTCTGCTCTCACACGTCAAGATCCTTTACGAGTTTTCACCACAAGTTCCTGTTTGTTATTGTTTTTTTTTTAACTATTTAACGATTAGACTTTGGTTCTTTGCAGTTGGACACTTCACTAGGTTCCACAAGACATTCTAACAATAGCTCACACTTCACTAGGTCACGTAAAACACTCTAACATTAGCACACACCTCACTAGGTCACACACCACACCCTAACATTAGCACACACATTTCACTAGGTCACACAGCACACTCTAACATTAGCACACACCTCACTAGGTCACACACCACACTCTAACATTAGCACACACTTCACTAGGTCACGTGTCACACACAAAACTCTAACAATAGCACACACTTCATTCGGTCACTTACCACACATATTAACAATAGCACACACTTGTTTGCTAGGTCACACACCACACTCTATTATTAGCACACACTTCACTAGGTCACATACCACACTCTAACATTATCAAACACTTCACTCGGTCACGCACCACACTCTAAGAATAACATTCACTTGTTCACTAGGTCACACACCACACTCTAACAATAGCACACACTTCACTCGGTCACGCACCACACTCTAAGAATAACATTCACTTGTTCACTAGGTCACACACCACACTCTAACAATAGCACACACTTCACTAGGCCACACACCACACTCTAAAAATAGAACATAATTCACTAGGTCATACGCCACACTCTAACATTAGCACACACTTCACTTGGTCACACACCACACTCCAACAATAGCACACACTTCACTAGGTCACGCACCACACGCTAAAAATAGCACATACTTATTCACTAGGTCCCACGCTTTAACAAGACTATATATTTGTTCACGAGGTCACACACCGCACTCTAACAATAGCACACACCTCACTAGGTCTTACACCCTACTCATACAATAGCCCACACTTCACTAGTTCACACACCACACGCTAACATTAGCCCACACTTCACTAGGTCACACACCACACTCTAACATTAGCACACACTTCACTAGGTCACACACCACACTCTAACATTAGCACACACTTCACTAGGTCACGTACCGCACACACTAACAATAGCACACACTTGTTTACTAGGTCACACACCACACTCTATTATTAGCACACACTTCATTATGTCACATACCACACTCTAACATTCGCACACACTTCACTCAGTCACTCACCACACTCTAAGAATAACATTCACTTGTTCACTAGGTCACACACCACACTCTAACAATAGCACATACTTCACTAGGTCATACACCACACTCTAACAATAGCACACACTTCACCAGGTCACGTTCCACACTCTAACCTTAGCACACACTTCACTAGGTCACACACCACACTCTAAAAATAGAACATACTTCACTAGGTCATACACCACACTCTAACATTAGCACATACTTCACTTGGTCACACACCACACTCTAACAATAGCACACACGTCACTAGGTCACGCACCACACGCTAAAAATAGCACATACTTATTCACTAGGTCCCACGCTTTAACAAGACTACATATTTGTTCACGAGGAGACACACCACACTCTAACAATAGCACACACTTCACTAGGTCTTACACCCTACTCATACAATAGCCCACACTTCACTAGTTCACACACCCTACTCTTATAATAACCCACAGCTCACTAGGTCACGTACCACATTCTAACAATAGCCCACAGCTCACTAGGTCACGTACCACATTCTAACAATAGCCCACAGCTCACTAGGTCACGTACCACATTCTAACAATAGCACACACTTGTTCACTAGGTCCCACACTCTAGCAATACTACAACAATACTACACTCTTCTTCACTAGGTCACACAACACACTAACAATACTAAAACAATACTACACTCTTCTTTACTAGGTCACACAACACACCATAACATACTCTGGATCTTGACAACGGAACAAACACAGAACCCAGATCTTGGCGGCGACAAACAGAGTAGCCCCTTGAGCCTAGCAGCTTCTGCAATATTTTCTCCTGGACAACAACCGCACATTTATCAGACGACAACACTGGCGGTTACTCTATTATTTTATTTCTTTTTATCTTACTGTCTCCCATTTCTTCGTTCATCTGTTTTATCTTAATATATTCCCCTCTTTATTTTAGTTTGCTAGAAGTTAATTATTTGTTTCCATTTATATTAAAGGATTTCGAAGATGTTTCATAAAAAAAGTAAACTTCACATGTATATAAAAAAAGTGAGAATCAGAGTATTTTTATTTCTTGGTGTCAAATATTCGGTGAGTCATAGAGAAATCAATAATTCTGGAAACATATTCTCCATTCGTGTTATTTGACTTCTCTGATCGTCAGTGACTCTACAACTAGGAAAAAATAAATAAATGACAAACTATTTTTTGTGGGTTGCTTTTCAATTGCAGGAAGAACTTAGAATTTTAGAAAATATTATGCACCCTTTTATGTGGAAATATCCGCCCCTCTCCTCTCCTAAAGCTTTCTTAGTTTACAATTCTAATGCTAGGGTGAAGGAAGAGACAGAAGGAGAAAAAAAATTGGATATAGAGGAGGGAAGGTTACGACAGAGTCCTGACGACACAGGATAAATTTACGCCGGGCAGGTCATTGAATCATAAGCCCCGTCAAGTTAATTCTGCTCGTAGGTTCTACACCCACGACATCTCTTGGCCTATTCCAGCCTCTTTACTCTCTCTGGCACGTGAGAAACTTTCAAATTTTTCCTGAAGTGTAGGAGACCTACCTCTCCTTAGCATGAGAGAGACCACATTCTCCCAGGAGCGTGAGACCTCTTTACTCTCCCTGGAGTGCAAGAGACCTCCTCACTTTTCATGGTATGTGACAGACCACCTTACTGTCCCTGGCATGTGAGAGATGTTCTCACTCCTCTCCCTGACATGTGGGAGACCTCCTTAATCTCCTTGTAACTATGCTGAAATGCTGGTCCCAAAGTAAATTGCCTGGATCTCATCTGATGACGACACACCCAGCACCGTGCAGGGGCGTTTACCGAGTTGCTGTTTTTGACATGTCATTTATACCAAAACTATGTAATTGTAGGGAAAGTGCTGATAATGATACTTTAGAGTTTGCTCAGAATTGTTCCGGAATGTTTTTTTCTTCAGGAATAGACGACAGATTAATTATTACCACAATCTGTTGATGTATCGTGACTATCCATTTGTTTACAATAAGCTGCACGACGGTTTGACACTACACGGTCCCTGGTCATACACTGTATACAGTTCACTTATATAACTCTTAGTTTCGTATTTTTTTTTATAATTCCAACAGGATTATTATGGTTAAGCAGTAAAATTGTGCTAACCGCTGCCGCCATTAGTATAATGGACGGCATTGCTTTTAAGTAAACACAAAAATATACATATGTATACGTAAAAAAATAAGTAAAAAATAATTATTGAGTCTTATTTACAATTTGTAGGTGCCAAAGCATTAAGCCTAATTATAGGAATTAAATATAAAACTATGTGTTCATTACTATATACTCGATGTATATAGCTACTTATCTCTCTCATATACAGCCATTCATAAGTTAGGAAAAACAACTTACAGTAACAAAGTGAAGGTGGGTCCCTAAGCCTGACAGTCCGTTATGGAGAGTGTATATTAAATTAAGCCTTCGCTACACAAGGAAGCAAAATGGCCAACACTGTGCTCGACTGCTCTTAATTTTTCAACAGGAAACGAGCGTTTTATCCACTCGGTCGCACACGCAGTCTTTCTGGAAGCGAATCGTGTATAAAGGCCTAACTAAAGTTTTCGGGTTCTTGCATTATCACACAACTTTTCACCATCCCACACGATCCATTAACAATGTTCACCGGTGATAACTAAGTTTTGGAGTCTAGAAACTTAGGTGAAACGTTAGTCATTGTTTGTGATTCTTGCCACACATGGAGGAATTGTTGTGATTTTCGCACTGTGGCTAGTGTGACGTTAAGTCTCTATACTGAGAGCAGCGACAAGGAAGGTCCCGGAAAATGAGATCACGTGATCACTGGGTGCCATTCTATTTCCATCAACGCACACCAGTTAGCATCTAAACATTACTTTGGAGTGATTTATTTTTACGTTATGCCAGGATGCTGTGCATTTGGACGCAGCAATATGTCAGATAAGAGATCCCTAAAGCAGGAAAGTGTAGGGAAATTAAATTAATCATTTGGGTTGGAAAGCCACTCCATCATCATTATTGTATCGGGTAAGTTTTATGGCTGCTTCTTTCTCCTTTACCTGGAAATTGGTGTGTTAGAAAATGAAAGTGAATACTATATGCACAAAAGAAACAGATGGCTGCCTGTAATAGTGAAGATACTTGGGGCAGTCTAACGTTATGCTCTCCTTTTTTTTTCCACATTACTTGTGTTATTGCCATATTTATTTTGGGCAAATTTGCATTTTCAACCACAATGCCTATCGAGTTTAACAATGATTTTTCCGATGCTTTTTGATTTGTTTTATTCGATTTTTAACTGATTTTTTGTCACAAATCACTGGGTTTTTTTAGACACCCCCCCCCCCCGCGCACTACCAAAAAAGTGATATCCCAAATTCATATAAAAACGAACAAAACCTATAAAAAAATAATCGGAAAAACACATTGCTCTACTCAAAAGCCAACTAACCTAATCTAACCTAACCTAACCTAACCGAACCTAACCTAACCTAACCTTAACCTAGAATGGGTACCTTAATTAGCACTGGAGTCCAAGGGTATTGTTGCATTTTAAGCCAATATGCAGCCGAAGGTTTTGACTTAAAAAATGAATAGACCTCGTCGAGAGCTATCTACGGCTGCATATTGGTTGAAATTACAACAATACCTTATTTTGATTAAAATACAGGAAATCTGCAGCTTATCATTTTGTCATGGGTTGCGCTGGGCCTCCCACACAGCCCATCCCAAATGTTTGTTTAGGTAGAGATAAGGTACCCGGCCAGCCGATAGGGGTCATTTCACGCCTCAAAACCACATTTTAGCCAGTGGGCTTTAAACCTTGGGTTATAGAAGACCTCCTGCTCCGCGGATTTAGAACAGGGCTATACAGTCCTACCAGTGCTACGAGTCTGTGTGTGCAAATCCCCGAGATTGTTGTCAAGTCCAGCGACAAGTTAACACATCCTGTAAAGGAAGTGATCAATGGTGAGGGCCTGTTTGCTGCAAGAGCACTCCAGGCCGGCCTAATTGATCTAAACGATTAATTCTCCAGGTGAATGTGAGTGACTGACCTATCCATGCAAATTATAAGTCCTGTGTATGGAATTGTGCCAAATAAACGTAAGTGCAATGATCTGCCCGTATCTGTGATCCCTCTACTGTTATTATTAGCAAAGGTAATGACTATTTGGTTATGACAAAGTATAACCAATAACTTAGATGGATGTTGGAAATTAATGGAATTCATTAAATCATCATTTATCAAGTACACAACGCATTAAATGCCGGAAGCAGAGTGAAATTCTACGTAGTGATACACCATAATCTCCTGGGTGAGTAACCAGTGTGAAGGTATCTGAGTTCTACGGTAAGAAAACCACTTTCTTGCATTTAAAATGTAACAATTGGCGCCGAACAGGGACACAGACCGTGGATAATTGCACAATTGTATCGCCCACACCTATACCATGTAAGCTCGTGCAGTGGTTGTTGAGGAAGCACGTGACCTCTGGCTGGAGGGGGCTGAGGCGGTTGCATACATGGAGAAGGCTGAGGAGAGAGAAGACAAGCGACGCGAGCATGAACAACTCTTAGCCCAGCTAGACTTTCAGAAGGAAGAAAATCCCACTCAAAACGTCACTTATAGGAAATTTCCCCAGATGCCCACCTTTAAGGAGGGCGAATCTATGGAAATGTACAAATCCCGGTTTGAGCATCTCGCAGAAGCCTACGACCTTGATGACAGCATTAAGGAATTTGAGTTCCTGGGCCTATTTGATGGGAAAGCTTTAGGGATTCTTTGACGACTAGAGCGTCCTGAAAATAAATTCCCTGACATGAAGTCTGCATTGCTGCGGGCATATGGGCTGACTACCCCAGGCATCAGTTCAACAGGGCAATGTTGGAAGAAAATGAAACGGCTGCACAGTTCCGGGATCGTTTAAGGGACTATGTGGCTCAGTGGATGAGTAAGGATGAAACCCCCAAGTCCATGGAAGGGTTTATAGACTTAATGGTGTGCACGCAGTTTGAAAGGTATTGTCCTCCTGAATTTGTGGCTCAAATCAGGGCCAATGGAGTTAAGACGTCAAAGGAAATGGCAAGCAAATCAGACGCCCATTTCAGCGCTTTCGGGTACCACACTCGGAGGCGGTGGTCGAACAGGGAGTCGGCAGGTAACCAACAAAGTCAACAACCTCTACAGAAACAGCCACCGAACCCACCCAGGCAACAGGGAAATAACCAGCAACCACAACCGCAAAGACAACAACAGAAACAGCAGCAGAAGCAATACCAAGGCCCCCCAAAGTATCAGGACAGTTGGCGCCCGGGTAACAATCCACGATGGGACCGGCGGCAGGAAGCCGCCGTGGCTCAATTCGTAGGCCAAGGTGCCAACAATAATAATCCACGAAGAGACCAGCAGCAGGAAGCCGCCTATTTTTAAACTGTGGGCGGGGAGTGGCCTGACCTTCCAGCAGGGCCGATCGTCATGCAACCTGAAGCAGGGGTTCATACCGAATCAAGTCTACCCCAACACACCTACTGACTAGCTGCCGCCTCCAACCTCTCCTCGAGGGGTCACCACACCTTTCTTGTTAAACCTGGATACGTTGGAGGAGTTCCAGTGACTGTCATGCGAGTTAGTGGGGCATCAGGCTGTATTGTCAGGAAGGAATTGGTGGGGCAACATCGATACACCGGAGCACAAGTAAGTGTTAAATTGGCCAATAGTTACATTCAAACGGTTCCAGTGGCCAAGATTGAGGTGGACACCCTCTTCTTCTCAGGTTGGGTCACTGCAGCAGTCATGAGGGTCCCTATATACGATCTCATCATTGGGAATATCATGGGAGCAGGAAACAGTTGTGCAGTGGATGCTGCAACCCAAACTGATGCTGTTGCTTTGACCCAAGTTAATGCTGCTGCAGTCACTCGGGGTATGGCTCAAACAAAACCTCGAGTCACTCCATTGGCTATTGCCACATCGTCTGATCTCATCAATAGTTAGGATGTCGTCCAAGAGCAAGAGCATGACAGCACGCTCACTTCGGTATACAAGAATTTGATGGTTGGAACCATCAAGGAGACATTTGGGAATCGAACGAGGTTCGTAAAGAAGAGGAACCGTCTCTACCGAGAGACTGTGACGTCTCTGGGTGAAACATGACTGCAGTTCGTGGTTCCTTCCAAGTACCACCTGGCTGTGTTCAAGCTAGGTCATTGCACTGCTCTTGGCGGTCATATGGGTAAAAAAAAGACCTCTGATCGAATCAGAGCAGCGTTCTTCTGGCCAAGGATGGGCCAGGAGATCACCAGGCTAGTCCGCTCTTGTGATGTGTGCCAGAAAACCAGTGATCGAGGGCGAGTTCCGCCTGCACCACTACGGCCCCTCCCACTGGTCTCTGAACCTTTTGAGACGGTGGAGGTGGACATTGTAGGACCGATAAACCCAAGGGCGAGCGATGGGGCAAAGTATATTCTCACCTTGGTGGACTTTAGCACGAGGTGGCCCGAGGCTGTGCCCTTGAGGAACATTGAGGCCACGATTGTTGCAGAAGCCATGTTGGAAATCTTCTGTCGGGTTGGTATTCCCAAACAAGTCCTCAGTGACAGGGGGACCCAGTTTACGTCTGCCATGATGGAGGAGTTGATGCGGTTGTTATCGGTAAAGTGGCTAAAGACAACACCCTATCACCCGATATGCAACGGACTCTGTGAGAGGTTTAATGGGACGCTGAAGAAAATGCTCAGGAGGATGGCAGCCGAACAGCTTAAGGAGTGGCCGCGCTACATTGCCCCACTTCTGGTCGCGTACCGAGAGGTGCCACAGAGCTCACTCAAGGTGTCTCCCTTAGAGCTTATATACGGCAGGTCCGTCCGGGAACCACTACAGGTTCTTCGGGAACTGTGGGATGATGAGGAACAAGATCCGGAAGTCAAGACCACTTATACATATGTCATTGACTTAGCTGATCGTCTCCAAGAAACCTGTCAACTGGCAAAGCAAGAGCTGATAAAGGCTCAAGAGGTCCAGAAGACTTACTATGACAAGAAGGCCAAGCTTCGTTGTTTCCAGCCAGGTGACCAGTGCCTGGTTCTGTTGCCTACAATGCGCAATAAGTTACTGGCTCAGTGGAAAGGTCCATTCGACAGTGCAGAGCGTGTCTCGGATCTGACTTACATCGTCCAGGTGGGATCTCGACGAAAGAAGTTCCACATCAACATGATGAAGAAATACTTCCAGTCACCGATCGGGGGTACAGTCTCCACCGAGGAAGACAGGGACGAGCCTTCCCAGTGTGATTCAGGGATAACTTGTGCTGCCATAGTGATCTCTGCCAGTGATGAGGAGGATGGGCCTGTCACTGCACGCTCCCGCCAGAGTGATACTTTCACGGACGTTGAGGTGAACGGAAGTTCATCAGCAGAGGAACGAGATGCTATCGGCTCTCTGTTGCATCGCTACATGGACATCTTCTCTGATAAGCCAGGAGTTGCCCGGGTCGACTGTCACACTATTGAACTGACCAGCCCTACACCTGTTCGGGTAAAGCCCTATCCTATACCTATGCGACTACTGGATACTGTCAAACAAGAAATTGAGGAAATGGAAGCAGTAGGAATCATCGAGAAATCATCGTCCCCATACTGTAGTCCTATGGTAGACGTCCGAAAAAAAGATGGGGGTGTCAGGATCTGTGGGGATTATAGGAGAGTAAATGCCATTACCCAGGTGGATGCAGAACCTATGTGTGATCAGAAAACTATTTTTTGAAGAATAGCTGGTTCCAAGTTATTTACCAAACTTAATCTGACCAACGGGTTCTTCCAAATCCCATTGGACCCGAAGAGTCGGCAAATCACAGCCTTTGGTACGCCAGGGGGTCTCTATCAGTACAGAGTCCTTCCCTTTGGTCTAACAAACTCTCCTGTCATCTTCAACTGTGTCATGAGGCAAGTCCTAAACGGCATCAAGGGAGTTGAGGCATTTGTGGACGATGTGTTAATCCAGTCAGCAACATTTGAGGAACACCTGGAACTCATAGAGGAGGTTGTTCCGGAAGTTCCAAAAAAAAAACATGACCGTGAAACCAAGCAAGTCCGAGATCGGTCAGGCTGCAGTACAGTTCCTCGGGAACACTGTCGGCGGAGGACACTGCACCTGTCAGAATGAGAAGATCAAAAAGGTCCAAGATGCACCACGGCCCACTACAAAAAAACAAGTGAGGTCATTTCTGTGCCTCGTAGGGTACTACCGGAACTTCATCCCAAACTTTGCCGTGGTGGCTCTCCCTTTATCCGACCTACTCAAGAAACATGCATCTAACAAGGTGCAATGGAGACCTGAACAAGAGGATTCTTTCAGTGCCCTCAAGAACCTGCTATGCAAGCAACCCATCCTTCAACTGGTGAGGAAGGAAGAGCCTTTCATCCTCCGGACCGATGCTTCACAGGATGGGATTGTCGCAGTGCTACTACAAGAGGCAGACGGCGAGGTATTTCCAGTTGCGTATAACAGTTGGAAGTTGAAACCTGCGGAGAGGAATTACAGCACGGAATTACAGCACGGTTGAGAAGGAACTTTTGGCAGTGGTGGAAGGCATCAAGAAGTACTACTACTATCTCTATGGAGGTGAGTTTGTGTTGGAGACAGACCACATGCCGCTCACCAGTCTCTGACCATCTAAGAATGCAAATGCTCGTCTGATGCGGTGGGCACTATATCTCCAGCAGTTCAACTTCGTCCTCCGGTACATCAAGGGTAGCCTGAATGTGGGTGCTGACCTCCCATCTTAACTTGTGGCAGAACCAGAGCAACGGCTCGTCATATGTTATGTATTTTTCTTACACCTTTCTACACTTGAGAACATAACACAACACCTGTGCCACCTAAACAATGTCTACATACCCTACACCACACAACACGTTGCTGTAATGTAAATATAGCGTGCTTACGCTTAGCATGAACTATTGCTCGGGAATTGTCACCCTCTCAACGGAGTTTTCCTCCAGCCAGAAAAACTAAACTAAATGTTGAGGTTTTCCCTCAGTAGCGATTGGCGACTACATTCCGTGGCAGTGTTAGTGTTACACACACACCACAGTGTGAATGTCGAATTGTGTGTCTGGGCAAGGCATTCTCTTGATTGTATACAGGTGCTAAAAATTAATTCTCCAAAGAAATTTTTTTCTTAGTAGGGGCGATTGTCATGGGTTGCGCTGGGCCTCCTGCACAACCCATCCCAAATGTTTGTTTAGGTAGAGATAAGGTACCCGGGCAGCCGATAGGGGTCATCTCACCCCTCAAAACCACATTTTAGCCAGTTGGCTTTAGACCTTGGGTTATAGAAGACCTCCTGCTCCGCGGATTTAGAACAGGGGCCATACAGTCCTACCAGTGCTACGAGTCTATGTGTGCAAATCCCCGAGATTGTTGTCAAGTCCAGCGACAAGTTAACACATCCTGTAAAGGAAGTGATCAATGGTGTGGGCCTGTTTGCTACAAGAGCACTCCAGGTCGGCCTAATAGATCTAAACGATTAATTCTCCAGGTTGACAAACTTTCCCTTATAACTTACGGTACTGTGGCGTGAATGTGAGTGACTGACCTATCCATGCAAATTATAAGTCCAGTGTTTGCAATTGTGCCAAATAAACGTAAGTGCAATGATCTGCCCGTATCTTTGATCCCTCTACTATTATTATTAGCAAAGGTAATGACTATTTGGTTATGTCAAAGTATAACCAATAACTTAGATGGAGGTTGGAAATTAATGGAATTCATTAAATCATCATTTATCAAGTACACAACGCATTGAATGCCGGATGCAGAGTGAAATTCTACGTAGTGATACACCATAATCTTCTGGGTGAGTAACCAGTGTGAAGGTATTTGAGTTCTGTGGTAAGAAAACCACTTTCCTGCATTTAAAACGTAACACATTTATTTAAAAAGATACTCTAAATACTGAATTATGGTACGGTTTGTTAAGCATATATTGAAATATGAAGTTTATGTACTGTAGGTTATGTTAGTCTGTACTTTTTCTTTTGTCAATTGAAACGAGTTACAGAGTGAAATTAGGTATAGTTTTCAACTGAAAATATTCATTGAGCTATGTGAAACCTTTTGAGCTGAATTAGAGAAAACCAAGTAGCTTAATTTTGTTAATGATCATGATCTTGTTGTGTGTTAGCAGGCCAGCAAAATATTTCTTGACACTATAAGTTGACTATTATTTGAAAATATATGAGTATTTATTTATTTATTTATTTATTTTTTAATGTGCAATTTGTGATGCAAAGCTGTTGTGCAAAGATGTTATATGATAAAGTTATATATTATGCACTGGACGCTATGGCAACCCTGGACGAAGTTGCCGGAGGAACCCTCGACCACCCAATCCACTACCCTACCTGCCTCCACCACCCAATTCCTACTCTGGTAGTCGAGTCACTACAGACAATTTACAGAGCAGAATATTGTTGTGTCCTCTCATTTCGATGAGGCATTCATGATGAGAATATAAATACAAGTGATACCCAGTATTTCAAGCAACAGTAACAAATTTATGAAGAACAATCATATTTGTTTCATTTTCTATTATCAGGTTTGCTGTGGGACAGATGCAACACACGTCAGCGTAAGCCAATCACAAAATATAGAGACAGCAAATCACCGCTAACGCGAGGTGGTGATGGCCCCAAAGAATTACATTATGAGTATTTTAATGGCACATTATATTGTATATTATATTCTTGTCTCAGTGTATGTGCATTTCATTGATGGTTGTGACTTAACTGAATTTTAGCATTTACACTAATTGTATATGTGCTATATATCTGTATATAAAATGGTAGTCAAACATTCCAAGACCGCACATTTATCAATATATTCTCTGTTACTGTATTATGAAAAGTAAGACTTTAGGAAAGGATGCTTTTACCTATATCCATCCTAAGTATCACAGTGTCAGCGTATGTGTGCAGATAACCATACACATTATTTTAATTCCTTACTCCCATTGCAGATAGTTTAATATTTTAGCTAAGTGGTTAATTTATATGCCGTTCAGTTCAGGTTGTACCTACACTCTCTATGACTGTAGGACAAAAGATCCTAGGATAAAAGCCTCGAGGACAAAAGCCCCAAGGACAAAAGCCCCAAGGACAAAAGCCCCTAGGCCAAAAAAATGAATTGTTTAAATCATAATTTTTAATCTTTATTATTTACAGTTCATGAACACTACTCTGACATGTAAAATATTACATTCTTTATATCAAAAGGCTGCAATACCTAACCTAATCTAACCTAACCTAACCTAATCTATTTTGCACTTTAACTGAGGGCCTTTAGTTATACTTTGCACTTAAGTGAGGGTTTTGTCCAGGGAATTTTGCCCAGGGGCCTTTTTTCCTCGGGGGCTTTTGTCCTGGGGGCTTTTGTCTGGATCCCTCTCTCTATAAAAGGACTCCAGTGTGAGGGAATGGCAGGTATCCCATATAGATGTGAGATATCCTTCACTCATTCTACATCCACTCACACACACTCTGTACATGTATTCCTTTATAAATGAAATTATAAATCAGTGTACGTTTAGTGTGAGAGAAAAAAAAAGGCAGTACTTTCCATGAGGACCTGCAAAGTTGTGTGAAGGACCATGTGAAGTCAGTTCCAGATTATGATGAATCAGACTAGAAGAGGGATGAGAAATGGGTTAGTGTGAATGTGTGTATGCATCAGGGAGAGGGAAAAACTCGAGTAAAGAAAGGTATTTGGGAGACATCTGTGTAACTACTTTAAAGTTTAGATGTTATAGAGATAATAGAATATTCAACTATTTTGAAACTTAAATTTTTTTTGTTAATTGGTTTAAAGTGACTAGGCAGTAACCTCAGATTAAATTAAATACATTACAGGTGTTGAAACGTCACCAATAACAATAAGTATATTTAAATTGGGGTTACTGCCCAAGCCACCCTGAACCACTTAACAGCCAGTTAGAGGTATGAGTATTTTTACGCGTTTATGAGACACCATCATATAAGATGTTATGTTCCTCACTACAGGACCTCTTCAACTATATTACTTATGAGACACGTGCAAGCGATACATTACAGCTGTAAATGGAGACCTAAGAATATCTGTGTTCGAGAATGTTATGTAGAGCGACGTAACAATCCAAAAGACTTTTCCTCTGAGGTGAAACACTTGAACATGTGTTTTAAATAACAAAATGTATGAAGACTTATCTGCAAAGGTAATTTTTTGAGATTATCATCTGATGGTGGCAAAAAGTGAATAAACTATCCTGAAAAATGAAATGTTGTAACACGTTCACAACAGATATAGATGCTTGGATGGTATATTAGACGTCTGTTAAGCCATGACTGAAAAAGCGGTTTTAACAAAGAATGATCGCTGTTTTCTTATGCGTCTTATAATACATTACGTGCGTTACCTCTGAGTTTGCTGTTAGTGCATGAAAATTAATTAGAAAGAAACACTTGTGTGCCTAGTACATATCTGATATCGAGCTCTTCTTTAACGTGGGTCACTGACATATGAAGTTCAATAGCTCAAAGGTAATCACTTCTCGAAATTAGCCATGTTGATATTGCCAAGCTTGAACTGTACGCAACCTTTTAACGCCCCTGGGACGTCCTAGACCTAGAGCGAACTCGTGACAGATCAGCGAGAGTGGAATAATAATCTAATCCATGTGGTCGCCTGAGAGTTGACATTAAAGAGGAGCAAATGTTAGAGGAATGTGTGAAGGATACGGGTTAAGAGTAAGGGGTTAAAAGGTTTTGGCTTTAGAGTTTAGGTTTAACATTTGAGGGAAGAGACCATGGTTTATGATGTGAGGCATTAGGAGATTATCAGAGCTGGGCTGCGTAGGGAGTAGTGTGGTGGTCGCGTGTCATATACCAGCGGCTTGAGACAACTGACCAAGTACTAAAAAGAGTAAGGACTGATCGCTGTAACGTCATAAACTTTACCTCTGCCCCATTGAATGACGTCACGCTAGAGACGCAAGTCATCAAGTGACTTAGGGGCAATCATAGATGGTGACGGCCTTGCCTTGCTTGATGTTTAATTGTTTAATTTTTTGGAGAATATCTCTAATGCTAAGACTTTTCTGTGGCCAGGTATAACAAAACGAATGCCTTATTTTCTTATAGTCCTAAACATATAAGTGACATAACAAACAAGAGCAAAATATTACAAGAAGACTCCCTCCCCCCCCAACCCCACCGGATGTCTCCTTGTAATAATTTGCTTTTGCCGGACATTGCGCTGATAACATGAACGATAATATGATAACATGAACTCAATATTTTTCTTTTACCTGACCTGGTAAGGTGAATGTCTGAGGGTACTCTGGACAATGTATACTTAAGAAAACAGAGCAAGTTTTCTATTTTTTTTTTATTGTGCACCCCCCCCACCCCTACATCCTTGTGTAAGGTGAAGCGCGGAAGCGTTTACAGCGCCCAACAGGGAAGCATGCTAAGTTCATGCTTGCCTTATGTCTCATGAGTTAAGGGCGTAGAAGCCTGAAGAGTCAAGGGCATAGAAACCTGAAGAGTCAATGGTTTTATGTCTAAGCAAGTTATTGGAAGCTCCAACAACTTGGCCCTGAATACGAATTCGCAACTTTCGATTTACAGCAGGTACCTACTTTGCTGCTAGGTGAAGAGGGACGAAGGGGACTAGGAAGAGTGTCCAAACAACTTCCGCCGGCCCGTGACAAGAGCGGTAACGCTCTACCACCAGCGCTCCAGTTTTTTAAATGTTAAACATCACGACCATCACCGGGGAATTAAGTGATGTAGCTCTGGCTACATCAAAATGTCAGTTTTTTCTGCTATGTTCCTAAGATGTCTGCGTATTTGTGACTCTGAATTTATTGACGATGAATTGAAACACATTCGTTCTATTGCACAGAAACTTGGGTACCCTTCTGTGTTTGTTGATCAATGTTTTAAAAGGGCTAAAAAATCCTTTCATTCCTCTCAAACCAGACAAGTTCCTACACTTAAGAATATTTTGACTCTGCCCTATCGTATTGAATTTGTCCCGTTAGTTCGGTCCCTCAAGCTTCTAAATATTAATGTTGTTTTCAAGTATGACTCAACCATTACCAATATGTTAATAAGGAATAGCCCAAGTTTGAATGTAAATGGAAGTGTTTATTGTATTCCATGTAGCAAATGTAATTGTAATTATGTAGGTCAGACAGGAAAAACACTGCAGCTCAGAATCAAACAACATAAGTATAATATCAGAACTGCATCTGAAAGCAGTGCCTTGTTCGTTCATGTTAGGAATAATAATCACCCCATTGCTTGGGAAAAAAGCTTAGAAGTATTCAAATCATCTTGTGTCACAGAAAGACTTCTGGTTGAAGCTAGTTTGATTAAGGAATTAAAATCAATAAACCTTAGTGATGGTCAGTTCAAAACTGATAATATGTTACATAAATTTGTTTGTCAGTGGCCCAAGGTTAAAAATGCTTTGAAAACGTTTGATCTAGATGTATAATAGTTATTTTGTGGGTCCCTTATTTTTGACCTGACCTGACTAGTCACGTCACCACCCTTCTCTTAAGCTCCTCTACGTGTGTGTTGGTGTGGGGATTAGTGGATGTCATCATTATGACCTGACCTCATGTTTTTAGGTCACCCTGTATATTTAAGCCTCTCTCTGTCCATGTAATCCAGTTGCCTCTGAAGATGTCTTGAATAAAGACGAAAGCTAAGGTACTCTGTTGTTTCCATTTTCCCGTGTGATTTTATCAATATATATATATATATATATATATATATTTATTTATTTTTATTTATTTTTTCTATTGTCTTGTTAAAAAAAATACGATGGGTACTTTCATTAGTAGTGAATATTTGTCAATACATGTTTATATGTCTTTGGTGTCAATATTACCAGGACTGTATGGCCTTTCAATCTCAACAAGGAACTATACGTGGTATCTTCCATACTTTCTTTACTCATCCATAATCATTCCTTCCCAACATTTTTTTCACGTATTACAAAATCTTTGGTTACATACGTTAAGCTCGGCCAAACATTTATCTGTTGCTGACACACTAGATTAATGACTGACAGTATTGCCAATATACTATTGTACATAACTGTTACGACCATCACACAATTGTGTGGCGGCTGTTGTGTGTCATCGTAAAAAATGACATCACAACTCTCCCGGGTTCACTGATATTTAAACTATGGCTCTTCATTCACAATTTTGCAGGATTTTGTCACAGCTCCTGTAGTACTATATATATATATATATATATATATATATATATATATATATATATATATATATATATATATATATATATATATATATATATATATATATATATATATATATATATATAAAACAAACAAAATAGGCACTCTCAGTCACCTGGCCACTGATTATAGTGTACTGTACTTCATCCATTGTGTGCTTGCCGCTTTGTTGACTATAAGCTTAGTGTTGATTGGGCGAGGTTTTGTTAGCTTAACGTTGATTGGATGAGGTTTAGATAGCTAAGCGTTAATTGGCTGTAAATTATGAATCAGTACAACTGAAAAATTTGTTCATTGTTTAACTTTTACATGCATGTGAGAGATCCAAATACAGTTTTGCTCTCTCTATCCCCTACAAAAAACTGTCGATAATAAAAAATTGGCACCTAGAATATGAAATGAAACTTCAGTGTTAACTGCGTCGACTCCTTATTAAGTTTTTGCCAAAAAAAATAAAAAAATAAAGTGGTTTGCAAATATTGTTTTCAGATACTCATCACATATTTATACGTTTATTTCCGAAACAATGGAATATCAAGAGGTTTGGTGGAATTCTCGTCACTACTACTTCACTATATCCACGACTCGGTAGGACCACTACAACCCCCCCTTTCATTCTCCAGCACGACCTCCTTTTCCATTTCACCCCACACACTCCCCAACACGACTTCCAGGACACACTTTCCAACATAACCTCTACGATACGTACGACCTCCACCAGCCACACTCCAACATTACCTCCACTATCACAACACCCCAACATAACCTCCCTGACACACCTCCTTAGACATTCTTCAACACGGCACCCATGACACACAATCCCCCCCTCACCACTCTCTTCACCACGGCCTCAATGACACACACCTTCACGTTCCCCAACACGCCTCTAACCAGCCACTCTCCCACATGTTCTCGCTGCACCTAAGAATGCGAGTGTGACTTGACTGGCTTCGTTTATGAGTGAGTAGGTTTACCTCGGGCCTCATTGTCACGGTGATGTGTTTTTATTTTATTTTGATCGAGATAGTGGAAAACTTGATGTTCAGGTACGTAGATTTCTGTAGATAAATAAAAAGAGAAAATAAAAAAAGGGTATATGTATGTATATATAGAGAGAGGGTGGAAAAATAAAATTAAATTAGAGTGTCAGCGTCAGATGCCAGAACACGTGATAAATGGACCAAAGTGTAAACAGGTCACCATTTTTCTGTTTACTTTCTCTTCCCCCTTCTTCTTCCCTCATATTCCTTTTCAGTTTCTCCACACAATTTCTCTCTCGTAATTATAAAACTATGGATGGTGGAAAACATATACAAAACAACCCTGACTTTCTTGGTGCGTTAATCAATTAATGTTATGGCGAGCGTAGAATATGTATCCAAACTGGGGTCAGCCATGTTGAACAGTTATTATAGACTATACTGTACATTTACAGCACTTATTCAATTAAACATTTTATTTACATTATGTGTAAATCACCCTTTAACTGCAAATGCTCGTAGTTCCGTAACCGTTTAGAATCTGCCCCATGTTCATAGACCATTTAGACTGGAAATGACCTAAAGATAAATAATCAGAGATATTGAGATAAAGTCATGGGGCACCCTGTGTGTCTGTGTGTGTGTGTAAATCATGCTCCCTGTTTTTCTCTGGTTTCTATTAATGCTTGAACTACTTAATTTGCTAACATCCTTGTTCTCTCACCTTCCAAGTCTCATCCCGGTTCCATCCTCCTCTCATGTTCCGTTCTGCTGTCTCTTCCTCTTCTGTTTATTTCCGCTCTCAATGGGGTTCTCTTAATCCTAGTTACCACATACTATAAGATAGGTGCTGTTTACACCTGCTGGACTAGTGAATACGTGAATTTGGTGCGCTGAGAATGTCTTGGTGAGCGTGTGTGTCGTCCTCCTGTGTTTGGCTGTATGTTCTCTCCTTGTGTGGTCCCCTGTGGTCTCTTCGCTCGTGAATATCTGTTCACTTTCGCTCTCCGTGTTTTTCTCTGTCCGTAGCTGTGTATTTGTTCCTCTTGTGTGTTCACCCTTAGACTTATATGTGCTCATTCTTCTTGTCTGTATCTAGGTGTTCTTTCGACCATGTGTGTTCCTCCTTGGGTGAAAATGTTAAGATATGCGAATCTCCAATGCCGAAATTTTTTGGGGGAAGACCACTATTAATGTTTGCTCTCCTGTTTTTTTCTGCACTGAATCGAGGAAGCGAAGTACCTAATCCAATTCAGGCAACACCAAACCAAGCCAAGCCAATCAAGTCCAATCCAATTCAATCCAATTTAATATAATCTGACCTAACCTAACCTAGCCTAATATTTTATGAACCTCAGGGAAGTATTTGTGAACGTCAGAAAGTCTTAGAAGAGCATAAAGAAATTTATGAAAGTCAAATGAACTTTATAGAAAATAAAGGAAAATATCTTATAATGTCATAGCAATGGGGTAAACGAAAATCTACTGAACATCAAGGGAGTACTGAGAAAAGTCAGAGTATCAACAACAGTAGAGAGTTTTAAGAGAGTTTATTGATCGTCACGGTATACCAGAAAGCAACAGAGTATACCACAAAGTACCGTAAGCACTTTGAGACACGATGTACACTTATCTAAACAATGTTGGCCCGAATTGATAAAGGTGGAGGGTTCTGGAGGAGAGGTAGGTAGGGGTAGGGGGGTGCAATTGAGAAGGATTTGGTGGGAGGGAAGTGTACCAAGTAATAAGATACGGGAAAGTGGGTCACCGAACGAGGGAGAAAGGTTTATATGGAGAAAAATGGGATGGTGATGTTGTTAGTTTTGGTGTTGGGAGAGAAAAGTGAAAATGGATGGTAGGGAAGGTTTGGATCACCGGATGAAGATGGTAATGTTCACAAGAGGGGGGTTACTGGGTGGTGGTAGAAGAGAAGGATGGGAAAATGGTTGTTTATGCCAGAGGACGAGGACGAGGAGGTATGGTTAATGTAAGAGGAAGGACGGAAAGGGAGATTTTGCTTTGGGAGGGGAAAGAAGAACGGCTAAGTGTTGGCTATGGAAAAGGAGACAAGGACTGGAAGGTGTTGCATCACGTATGAGATCTAAAATATCTACTGAGTTTTGGTCATGGATGAAGAATATAGGAAAATGTCAAATAATAAAGTTATAAAAATAGGACAAGTACAACTGACACAAACACAGCAATAGAGGATGATGGTGGTGACCCTTACCCACAGCTCCGCCTCCTCCTGCCTCCATAATTTTTCTGGAATATTAAATTTGAGATCACACTGAAGGTTATTTTAACCAGAAACTGATTTGCCCTCCAGCGTAAATTTAAAGTTTAATTATTACCAGGTTTGGAAAGAAACGTTTAATAATCCCGTATGGCACTTGAATTTAATGAGGTAGTAATGAATATATTAACCTTTCATATTTATTCTAATGTATTATTTTACTAATAGGCTATCATTTTCTATATTGATAAAAAAAATAGTTTCACATACATACATACATACATACATACATACATACATACATAAATACATACATACATTTCTACTATATCGTTAGAGACTTGTTCATCATATTCCTGCCATTACAAGGGGCGGCTTCAGCCCACACTTGACACCCACACAACCAGGTTTATACAGTACAACGTGCTTGCAGGAGGTTGAACGATAATTATTATTAAGTATTAAGGTAACTTTGCTCTGAGCGTGTTTCACGATAATGAGTATGGAAATTCCTGTTTAATTTTATAGCTAAATTATGTATATGCAAAATTAAGTGTAAAAAGTCAGCGTCATGTAAGAACTCAACAACGATATTAAAGATGTAAATTGACCCACACAAATCAGTAGTGTAAGAGGAAACTTTTAGCATATGTTAATTATCTAATGCCAGAGCAGTTTCTTTTTCATTCCTTCACTTCTGCATCTATAGATCTTCGAAGAAAATTTTACACTGTAGCTTACTCGGTTTATTTTTGCAGTTATAATGCAAATAATAGACGACACCCTACAATGAAAAACTAGCTTTTATCCCATCCAGCACATCAGTAGTCCGGCATCTTGATACACCGGCGAATGGGACATAACTTAATAATCAGGTAGTCCCCATAATGCTACGGTAGGTGGTAAGAACCTGCTTTGATGTATCCAATTATAATTTAATTATCTTATTACGGCAACTCAGCCACACTATGGTTCCATGTGTGTAGGCATCATATGTGTGGGTGCCATGTGTGTTGGTGTCATGCGTGTGAGTGGAATATGTGGATTCTCCTGCATGTGTAGGTACCATGCGTGAGAGTGTCATGTGTGTGGGACTTTAGGGGTTAGTGTGGTAGGTCACCCTCATGGTCAGTCTCTTCGTCCTACATACACGCTCAAAAAAAAAAACTGTATAAATAACTTGCATCCTGAGAGACCTTTAACAAAACATCACGAAGAAAAAATATCTAGCTCCATTATCCAGGTGAATGCCGAAGGTGTATAATTAACTACTAATTCGTCGAAATTGCTTTGAGTAATCGACAAAAAGATTAAGACAATTTTTTTATATATTTCATTTAAGAAAAAATGGGAGTTTGTTTCATCTCTGCTATTTTCACCACACACATTAAATTGTCAGGGTATCTAAATATCGTATATGATCAGTACATTTTATATAGCATTCCTCTCACTCTTCCAGGTTCCCCCCCTCCATACCAGGCATCTTTTCCTATCTCTCACTCTCCCACGCGTCACTCCCCTCACACCACACATGCTTCTCTCTCCCCTCACTCTCCCACGCACCTTTCCCTTCACACCACACATTCTCCCCTCTGTCAGACTTAATCTACCAGAGGGAAGTGTCCCCGTGTGTCTCAATTACCACAGAAGAGAATGTTACATGTAAACCCGAAGTGAATCTTCCTCTCACTCGAACGACTTTATTTTCTGGACTGTGTTTTTGTGGTTCTAAGCAGTTCTAAGTCCCAATGAATACAACCTTGTTCCGGCGATTGACTTATGTGCCATAGAGTTGGGAATGCGTAGCCTGTGATTGAAATTAAAATGACCATCTCATACACGAAGCCGATTCGGTCAACATTTCTGAATTTCAATATAAAAAGAGTGTCTTGTCAACAATGATATCTGCAGGAGCTAATATGCTAAATAAATCCTTTATGGCATCTGAGATGAACTAACCAAAACTAGTTTAACCAAACTTAACTCAACTAACCCTTAACCAAGTGATATTAGGTTTGTTTTGTATGTGTCAAAGTTTGTTGATAATGTAGATACAGATTTTAGAAAAATAACGTGACAGTCGTATTCCTAGGTACAGCGATAACATGTGAGAGAGTGGCTGGTGAGAGGCGTGTTGGGAAGCGTGAAGGTGTCATTGAGGCCTTGGTGGAGATAGTAGTGAGGGGGGATTATGGATCATGGGTGCCGCGTTGGAGAATGTATAAGAAGGTGTGTCATGGAGGTTATGTTGCGGTGTTGTGATGGTGGAGGTAATGTTGGAGTGTGGCTGGTGGAGGTCGTACATGCCGTAGAGGTTATGTTGGTAAGTGTGACGTGGAAGTCGTATTGGGGAGTGTATGGGGTGAAATGGAAGAAGAGGAAGTCGTGCTGGACAATGAAGGGGGGTTGTGGAGGTCCTACCGAGTCGTGAGTATAGTGAAGGGGGAAGTCGTGACGAGAATTCCACCAAACTTTTTGCTATTCAACTGTTTCGGAAATAAACGTATAAATAAATGATGGGTATCTGAAAACAATATCTGCAAACCACTGTATGAAATTTTTTTTGCGGAAAATTAACAAGGAGGCGACGCATTTAACACTAAAGTCTTATTTCATATTCTCGGTGCCAATTTTTACTTATCGACAGTTGTTTGGTAGGCGATAGAAAGAGAGCAAAACTGTATTTGGATCTCACACGTGCATGTAAAAGTTATACAATGAACACATTTTTCAGTTGTACATACGTACGTGTAGGAAATCTCGCACTAAGGCTGGAGGTGAGAACGGAAACTCACAATGGCGCTTCTCTCTCTCTCTCTCTCGCTCTCTCTCTCTCTCTCTCTCTCTCTCTCTCTCTCTCTCTCTCTCTCTCTCTCTCTCTCTCTCTCTCTCTCTATATATATATATATATATATATATATATATATATATATATATATATATATATAGTATATGTACAATGCAGTGCTAGGGAGTTGCTGTGTGATGAGGAGCCTGTTGAGAGGAGGTCTAGTCCGTTTGAGAGCGTTGAGTAGAATGACCTTCGAATCGAATCGATGGGTGAAATAAGTGTGAAGAGATCTTGATCTTGGTGCGTAGACTGGTGGTACGGGAACTGGACTTGAAGAATGATGGTGGAATTTGGAGGGACTTGGGGTTGGTGGATAGTGCAAGAAGAAAGGCGAGGAAATTGGAAAGTAGTAGTAGGGTGCTAGGTCTTGGGGCTCAACCCAAGTGCTTCTGTTTTCTCATGTTTGTGTTTCAGCTAATTTTCGTTTTAGGTGTTATATTTATGTTAGGTGTTTGTATGTTTAGCAAGTGTTGCAACTTTATCCCTTACATTTTCGTGACTTGTGTCCTAGCCAATGGTGGGGAGTCTAGGGCAGGTACTTGTGTTTCTGCTATGAACATCCCGTCTTTTTAAGATCTAATGTTGTAAGTGGTAGGGCTACCAAGGTTGTCACTGGGTTGGCGTTGCATTATTTCAATAGAGTGGAGTTGTTGTGGGTTCGAGGGCTCTTCTTTCACTGCGAGGGAACCACGAGTGTTCTCTTCTTCCTTCTTCTATCGCTTCCATCCATTCTTTGATTGGTCCTGTCTCTATATCTTCTAACTTTATCCATATTCTTATTGAGTCTTGGTGTAGGTAAACGTTTAGGGGTTCTATTTGCGCTCGTTGGTGTAGTTGACAGTTGGTGATTATGACAGGATATCTGATGTTATATACATCCCTAAGGGCTAAGTTTTGAATTGTCTGCAGTTTCTTTATGTTTGTTTGTTTTGTTGCATGTAGGTGAATTGATGGATATACTAGTCGGGATTGGACATAAGCTCTCTATAACTTCAACTTGTTTTTTGCTGACAGGTTTCTGAAGCGTTTTAATTTAATTACCATGTTTCTGGTTTCTGCTAGTCTTTCGGTGATGAATGTTTTATAGCCTTTTGTTGTTATCTTCAGCCCTAGGACAGTGCCATCCATGGCATATGGAATCACTTTGTTGTCTACTATAATGGGGTCGTTTTTCCTTTTAACGATTGGTATTATTTTGAACTTGTTAGTGTTCGTTTGTATCTCTCACTTTTTTTCTTACTGGTTGATTTTCTCTATTGCGTTGGCAGTATGTTGTGCCATTATTGCTGTTGATTTGCCGGGGTATGTAATGATTTGTGTGATATCGTCTGTAAAACTTATGTATTCACTGTAAGGAGCTGGTTCTGATAGGTCTGCTGTGTAGATATTGTACAGCGTGGGTGAAAAGACACTGCCTTGGGGTACTCCACTTTTCAGTTCTATGGGTGGTCTTATATAGCTGCCAATTTGTATTTGTGCCGTGTGATCGTCTATGAAGTCACAGACGACTTTTTCTAGTGGATCTGGAAGATTTAATTGAAGCAGTTTAAATTTTAATCCTAGGTGCCATACTTTATCAAACGCTTTCTTAACGTCTCTTAATACAATGTTGACTTGGTTTCTTCCTGCTTTCTTGTTGGCTAACGTTTCCGTGATTATGGCTAGTGCAGTATGTGTTCCCTTTCTTTCAGTGAATCCGTGTTGTCTAGGGTTTAGTAGTCCGTTTTCGCTCCTGTGTTTTCTGATTCTCATGTTTATTGCCTTTTCAAATAGTTTTCCTATAACTCCGAGTAGATAAATCGATCTGTAGTTAATTACTTGAGTGTGGTCTTTGGCTGGTTTCGGCATGAATATGAGTTTTGCGTTTTTGAATGCGTCAATGAAGTATCCACTTGCCAATGCTGAGTTTAATATTTCAAGGATGCCTTGTGTGCAGTTGTTGGGTAGGTATAGGATCATATTTCTTGTGATTTTTGTGAATCCTGGTGCTTTTTCTTTAGTGAGTCTGCTGTAGTGTAGCTGTTCTCCTTCCGTAATTGGTTCTATTGTGTTGAGACTGGTTTTGTCCACCACATGGTTTGGGGTTATCCTATTTATCTTTTCAGCCATCTCTCTGAAGATATGATTCTCGTGTTTCTCGTCAAATTGTTCATTTCCATCTTCTGATATTTGAATACTTTTTTCCATTCTCTCCTGTATGCGGATTCTATCTCTTTTTCTTCAAAGAGTTTTTTCCCGTTTTGGTCTGTTATGTACTTTTTTTTAGGGTATGTCGTTTCATAGAATTTTGTTTACGTTCTGCCAGAAGTTCTTGTCATTTCTTGTGGTATCCAGGTTGTTTATTAGTTCGTCCCATATCTGTTGGTGTGCTGTTAGGCTTTCATCTCTTAACTTTTGTTGTATTTGCCTTAAGTTTCAAATAAGCTCTGTTGTTGGTGGATAGTTTTGTATGTACATCATTTTGTTATTATATTGTACTTGGAGCATTCGCAATTCATGAGTTGTCCTGATGTGTGGTAGCGTTCGATATGTTGTGATTGGTATGTTGTTCTCTGTTGCCTTTTTGATGTTAAGTATAAGGGTGTTTGTTTCGTTGTCTATATCTTCTAGTATTTTGCCTTGGAGATCTGGGATATTAACTTGTTCTAGTTGCTTTCTGTAACCTTCCCAGTCTGCTTTTTGCACTTGTAAACGTGGGGGTGTTGGAACTTGGATTGGGCTTGTAGATAGTTTTATTATCATTGGAATGTGGTCACTGTTCCTACCCTGTTCCTGTTTCCGTGGCCAAATATTGGATGTCTTGGGCTTAAATCTCCTATTATATATGTTGGGCAGTTGTAGTTCAATAGTTTTATTAAGTCTGGGGCCGGTAGGTAGTTCCTTCTTGGAGGTAAATATGCTGTGGCTATTGCTATTTCTCCAAGTATGGTAGTTATTTTGACTCCCAGGAATTCGTCCTCGAAATCGTCGATGATTTGATGTTTGAGTCTGTGTTTTACAGCAATGGCCACGCCATCATTTAATTATTCTGTTTTATTTCTTTGGTAGGTTGTATAGTATATCCAAATATTTTTATTTTCTTGGAATTTTAATTGCCGTGACTATTTATTAAGATTATGTCCGGATCAATGCTGAGATATGTGTTTGCAAGGTTGTTTTTATTTGTTTCCCAGTTGCGGACGTTGTGTTGTATGATGGTAAGTGTTCTGTGTTTGTCGTTATTCATTGTGTTTTGATTTTTTGTTTCTTGTTTGTTGCGCGGATGGCGATCTCTTGTCCGGAACCAGTCCGTTTCGGATTCTTTGGAATTTCCATTGTTCTTCTTTTTTGAAGTTGTGTCTCCTTATTTCAATTCTTTGGTTTATGAGGTAGGCTTCTACTAGTGCTTCAGATTATTTATCATTAGAAAAGTCCATTTTAATTCTTGTTTTGTTATGGCTTGTATTACATCAGGCATCGTTTTGCATTCACTAGGGACTAATATTTTATCACACCATTGAATCTGTAGTTCACAGTCATCTGCATATTCTAGTGTCTGAGCGTTTCCTCGTCGTCGATATCCATGGTTGCTGTTATGACTTTTTCCTGACTGCATGTTGTTGTTGAGATTGTCGGACCGTAGTCTGACACGAGCCTTTGCCGAAAGGCTGCCCGTTTGGTGGTTCCGGCTGGAACTCCTGGAACAGCCAGACCGGATTTGGGATTGGAGGTTGTCCTACCTGCAGATATGAAAGGATACTGCAGGTTGCAAGTGTGAGCGGACCCCCGATCAGTGGACGCTTACCACCAACCCCCACTCTTGGACGTGGTCAGTTTCGGAGTGGCGCGCTCCCCGAACTGGGGTCCGCACTTGCTGGGAGAGGATACTTTCTAAGCTATCTGGGTGGTGGGTAACGTGTGATGACCCGGAGAAGGTGGTGAATGTGGTTTGTTTGGGCCTTTCGGGCTAGAGTGGCCGCTGGTGTTGTGTGTGCTTCTTGGAAGTTTTGAGTTCTGTTTTGGAGACTTTGTGTGACTTCGCAGTCGAGGAGATAGTGTTTAAGTGGGTTGGCTGCTGGCTCCTGACAGTAGGTGCATTCCATGACGTCATTTCCGATCATCTGCCAGGAGCACTTGTACCCTAGACGTAATCGATGAAGGCTAACTTGGGTTTGTCTTGGTGTTTTCTTCTCCGCGAAAGGTGGTTCCCCTTTTCTAGCCGCCAGGTACCATTTGGCTGATTGGGAACCAGCTTTGAATGCGTGAAGGAAACTCTTTTGGATGTGGAGCTTGCTAGTCTTTCTGAGGTGATTCTTGATCTGTTGCACGCTTGCTGGAACCTGAATGTGTACGCTACTAGAACGTGTGGCTGCCTTGGCTGCTTCGTCTGCCAAGTCGTTTCCCCTGATCCCTACATGACTGGGAATCCAGTGTAAGACGACTGGGCGGTTTTGCCTTTGGAATTCCTGTAGCCGTGCGAGGATCGAGGTTATGATGTGGACGTTGTCTCTTGGTTGACTGTGTTGCAGCGCCTGCATGGCCGATTTTGAGTCCGTGTGAATTATGATGGACTTGTTGTGTGGCGTTGCAGCGTGCTGTAGGGCCTTTGAGATTGCTACCAACTCTGTTTGTAGGGTGGAGCAGTCATTAGAAAGTCTCCATCGGAGGGTCTGACCTTGGGTGTAGAAGGCCGCTCCGGATGTGTGATGTTTTGGATCCACCGAGCCGTCTGTGAAGTATGATGCTGCATCAGCCGGTGTCTCGGTGGCTATGGCTTCAAGAGTTATTCTTTTGAGGTCCTCCTTCTGGAGGTTGGCTTTGCTATCACCTAGGTCGGTAATTTTGAATGTGGCTGGTGGAGGGATCCATGGTGGAGGAACTACGTAACCATTGTCTCGTATGTCTTGGTTGTTCTTGACGAGTGTTTCTGCTTGCAGGTGTCGGATGACCTCGCTTGCCTCGTGCGACCAGGTGGCCCCTCGCACTCTGTGGTCGAGGTGGAGGGAGGCACTGATTCGCGTTTTGGCAGCTGTGGGCTTATCTGATCTACTGACTGCATACATACATAAAAGCTAGTGACAGGGGGGAAAGAGGTTCAGGGGAATGATAAAGGGAGGATTGAAGTAAATTTTAGAAGGAGAGAATAGGTGCAGTGTCTAAACACCCGGATGGTGTAACAATCACAATGAGGACAAGGCAGAGGGAGGGCGGGAGCAGGACCGGGCAGGCAAAGGGCCAACGCGGGTGCTCTGGTTGTCGTCTTAGCTTAGGCAGTGTTGGCAAAGCGGAGGAAGAACCGCCCCGCCACGGCGGCGGCGCAAGCCGAGAAGCGCAGGTGGACGGACGCACAGGCACACACGGTCAAAGTAACAGGGAAGGTGAAAGTGGAAATGTAGCTAGTCGTAGGGTTGTTTGGAGAAAGATGAAGGTAAAGTCTTTGAGCTATGTCAAAGAGGAACTGAGCGAGTTGGAGGAAGAGTTTTGAATCTTTGAGCTTGAAATGTCAAAGTATTCGTAGTAAGGAAGGATGAGAGTATCGTAGGAGAGTGTTTAGTAATTGCAGGAGACAGATTTGAGCTTTTTGTGAAATTATGAACGGAGATAAGAATGAGATTATAGGTTGGTTGGTTTCAATCTTGAGTTAGGTTGATTTTATTGAGAGTGTTTGTCACAGAGGTTGGGTATGTTTGATTTGGTTCTAGAGAGTTGTAGGTCTTTGAGCTATATCAAAGAGGAACGGAGCGAGTTGGAGGAAGAGTTTTGAATCTTTGAGCTTGAAATGGCAAAGTATTCGTAGTAAGGAAGGATGAGCGTATCGTAGGAGAGTTTTTAGTAATAGCAGGAGACAGATTTGAGCTTTTTGTCAGATTATGAACGGAGATGAGAATGAGATATAGGTTGATTGGTTTCAATCTTGAGTTAGGTCGATTTTATTGATAGTGGCTGTCACAGAGGTTGGGTATGTTTGATTTGGTTCTAGAGAGTTGTAGTATTTATGTAAGGCTTTGTTTAGGGTGGGGGGTTGTGTTTGGAGATTGGTTGGGGGTGGAGGTGGTATGTTGATTTGTGCTGAATTAGGATTGCTTAGGGGGGGTTGTTGTGTGCGAGTGTGTGTGTGTGTGTGTGTGTGTGTGTGTGTAAGTAAGATTGGGTGGATTAAGTTTTTGTTTTGGGAGGATTGTAGGTTTTGCTTTCTTTCTTTCTCCATTTTGGCTTATAAAGGTTTCTGCAATTTGCGTGGAGGGCTTTTGCAGGTATTGTGCATTCTGGTTACATTCTTTGAGGGAGAGGGTTTTGTGTACATGTCACCAGTGTTAGTATCATTCTTTGAGGGAGAGGGATTGAGTACAGGTGCTATGCACCCCTCCCCGACCTTATTGGCTAAGGGAGGCGTACACGTCATCTGTGTTAGTGTGGGATGGGTAAGTTAGGTACAGTATTTGTTTTGGGAGGAATGGTAGGGTGTGGTTAGTGAATGGTTGAATGGTTATTTTTTTTATTTTGGGTGGGATTGTTAGGGTTTTTTCTTTTTCTTTTTTTGGGAGGGAGGGGTGTTAGTGCAGACTGAGGTAAGATTTTTTTTTTTTACATGGTTGAGTAGGGTTTTACTTGGGAATGGTGTTTGGGTGTGAGTTTGGGGGCGTGGGGTTTTGATTAAGGGGGTTGAGGAGAGAGGTGGTTCATCTGTATAGCTAGGGCAGGGTCAGGTTACAAAGGTTGGGTAAGTCAGGTAAGGCTAGGTTAGGTTAGTTAGGTTAGGTTAGGTTAGGGTTAGGGTTTGGTTAGGTTAGGTTGTTAGGTTAGGAGGGTTGGGGTGGGTTAGGAGGTGTTTGGTTTAATTTTGGGGAAGTAGTTGGAGTAGAATGTCTGGGTTGTGTTCTTGTAGGAGGATAGAGATGACGTGTCTGTTTGAATGATTTGCTGTACAATTGAATTGCATAATGGTGATCATGTTAGTGTGGATGTGTTTGGTTTGTTCTTGTTTACTTATATGAGATTGAAATTTGGGGGTGCAGAGATGATGTCTAAGTTGTCGAGTGACTGTGAACGTGGTCTGTGTGTGGTATATGTAGGTGGGGGAAGGGCGATGACATGACTGTGTGTGGGGGAGTTGGGGGGGAGGGGGGAATGTGCTAGGTTCGTGTCGGGGTTGTTTCCTGTTTCCTTTGAGGAAGTGCCGAATAGATCTATTTTGATTATAGACTTTGTTGGATGTGTGTATTGTATTATTCTTTTGCTGTCAGGTGTGTAGGGAGAAAGGGGAGAGGTGTTCTTCCTCTTTGGTCTAGGGGTCTTTACTACTAGTTCTGTGGGGGGATGGGCCTTTATTTTGGGAGTCCTGAGGTGTTCAGGGGTTTGAGTTTTGGTCTGGTGTTTGTGGTCAAGAGGTTCATGGTAGTCAGTGTGAGAGTCAGGTGTAGAGGCAAGGCCGAGGAGGAACAGGAGGTTTAGACTGATTACTCTGGAGGGTGGTAGGGGCATGATGGAGGCTGAGGTAATGATAGATTGATGAGGCCAGTCAGGTGTGGGCATGGCAGAAGTGGAGGGGCGGAGGGGGATTGTAGTGGTTTCTCTGGGGGCTGGGGGGGCATGATAGTCTGGGGGTTGGGGGTGGTGAAGGTCCGGTAGGAGATGGGGGCAGTGGGGAGGATGAGGTCGGGTCCGGTTCTGAAGGAATCAGGAATGTGTATGGTAGGGAGGCCGTTGGCCTTCAAACCTTCAATTGCTAGTGATTTTTGCGTCAGTGTCGGGGGAGGGTGGGAGGGCGGTCAGGTTGTTGGTCAAGCAAGTGCGGGTGGGGTGGGTCGTGGGTGTAGGGAGTGAGTGGTGGGGAGGTGGAGGCGGTGCTGTGTGAGGTGAGGGTCGGCGGGGAGGGAGTGGTGTTGTACTGTTGTCCAGTCTGATTTGACATTTATTGCTGATGGCAGAGTGTGGGTCTTTACAGTTGCAGCATTTTGTTTCAGTGGCCGTGCAGTTTCGGTGGGAGTGGCCTTTGTTGGCACACTTTGAGCAGGTTTGTGTGTTATTGCACCGGTTAGTGTTGTGTCCGAATTGATAGCATTTGTAACATTGGTGAACTTTGATGAAGTGTTGAAATTCAATGTCACGTGAGGAGATGATGTTATTGCCGATTTTTATGCCATTTGATTTTTATGCAAAAGCATCTGTTTGTGTTGCTGTGGTGATTTTTAGCATGGGGAGGGTTCCCATCCGGGTTGCAGATGTCATTTTCTTGGTGTTGTAGGAGTTGAGTTCAGTGAGGAGATTTTGGTTGTCCAGGATAGGAGGGATGACTTTTTTGCAAATAAGGGTGCATTTTGCACGGTACTCAGTTGAGCTGAGGACCGTGAAGCCATTGTCTTTGAGTTTTTTACTCACTGCTGGGGGGTGGAATTGTTCGGCGTCTTCGTCAGTCTGTACAAAGATTTTGACTATGTCGTCATTTATGAAGGATCGGATTTGGAATATCAAGGTTAGCTGGAAGATGAGTGAGGCCAGGTCTGAGCATAGATGGAGGGGGCGGTCTACTCTAATTTTTATTGAGGGCATGTTTACTACTTTAGAGTGGAGATTTATGGACGACAACCAGAGCACCCGCGTTGGCCCTTTGCCTGCCCGGTCCTGCTCCCGCCCTCCCTCTGCCTCGTCCTGATTGTGATTGTTACACCATCCGGGCACATTGCTTACCCCCTCACGTTGTTTAGTCACTGCACTTATTCTCTCCTTCTAAAATTCACTTCTATCATCCCTTTATCCTTCACCTGAACCTATTTCCCCCCTGTCACTAGATTTTATGTATGTATGCAGTCAGTAGATCAGATAAGCCCACAGCTGCCAAAACGCGAATCCGTGCCTCCCTCCACCTCGACCACAGAGCGCGAGGGGCCACCTGGTCGCACGAGGCAAGCGAGGTCATCAGGCACCTGCAAGCAGAAACACTCGTCAAGTAAAACCAAGACATACGAGACAGGGATTATGTAGTTCCACCACCATAGAGCCCTCCACCAGCCACATTCAAAATCGCCGAACTAGGTGATAGCAATGCCAACCTCCAGAAGGAGGACCTCAAAAGCCATAGCCACCGAGACACTGGCTGAGGCAGCATCATACTTCACAGACCCAAAATATCAAAGATCTGGAGACTTTTCAATGACTGTTTCACCCTACAAACAGAGTTGGTAGCAATCTCAAAGGCCCTACAACATGCTGCAACAGAACACAACAAGTCCATCATAATTAACAAGGACTCGAAAACGGCCATGCAGGCGCTATAACAGAGTCAACCAAGAGACAACGTCCACATCATAACCTCGATCCTCGCACAGCTACAGGATTTCCAAAGACAAAATCGCCCAGTCCTCTTACACTTTATTCCCAGTCATGTTGGGATCGGGGGAAATGACATGGCAGACGAAGTAGCCAAGGCAGCCACACGTTTTAGAAGCGTACACATTCAAGTCCCAGCAAGCGTGCAAAAGATAAAGAACCACCTCAGAAAGACTAGCAAGCTCCACATCCAAAAGAGCTTCCTTGACGCATTCAACGCTGGTTCCCAATCAGCCAAATGGTTCCTGGTGGCTACAAAAGGGGACCACCATTCGCGGACAAGAAAACACCAAGACAAAACCAAGTTAGCCTTCATCGACTACGACTAGGGTACAAGTGCACCTGGCAGACAATCGGAAATGTCGTCAGGGAATGCACCTACAGTCAGGAGCCAGCGCCCAACCTTCTGCGAAGTGACTGCAAATTCACTCAAAATCTCCAAAACAGAATTCGAGACTTCCAAGAAGAACACACAACACCAGCGGCCACTCTAACCCGAAAGGCCCAAACAAACCACATTCACCACCTTCTCCGGGTCATCACACGATACCCATTACCCAAATAGGTTAGGAAGTATCCTCCCCCAGCAAGTGCGGACCCCAGTTCGGGGGGCGCGCCAATTTGAAACTGAGCACGTCCAAGAGTGGGGGTTGGTGGTAAGCGTTCACTGACCGAGAGTCCGCTCACACTTGCAAACCTGCAGTATCCTTTCATATCTGCAGGTAGGACAACCTTCATCTCCAAATCCCAAATCCGGTCTGGCTGTTCCAAGAGCTGCAGCCGGAACCACCAAACGGGCCGCCTACAGGCAATGGCCTGTGTCTGACTTTGGCTTTGGAGTCATGAGTTATGAGGAGAAAGAAAATTATTAGGGATTGAAGAAAAGTGGTAAACTGAAATACAGTATGAGTAGAAAGAATCTGGGCTCAACTAGATCGCTTCATCTTTGCTTTTGTTTTTTATCTTTGTTTTGCTCCCCTGGGTCGTCAAACCTTTGTATTAATATTGGTTTTGTTACGAGTAGGGATTTAGAAACTGGTTTAGAATATAGTTAAAAGTCTACCCAGATCCCAACAGGCAACAACAATAAAAAAAACTAAACAAACAAAGACAATCAGACTATAAAAGGGTAGACAAAGGATGCGAGTTTTTGTTGTGTATAATAAAGTACAATAAATTCCTTAACAAAATATCCAGCTTTCTATAATTTACCCTTAACCATACTTAACTTAAACATACGCATCATTGGCTTAACAGTATATACATATTTATACAACATACAACAATCTGAAGCAAGTGGAGGTGGGAGGCAATATAGGGTTACAATACTCAAGTGCAGTGCTGAAGTGTCTGACGAGTAGGGCTGAGTATTGAAGAAGATGGTAGGTAGTCACTGTGCCGTAGGTTTTCAGGATAGGTAATCCAAGTGTGGTCACTTCCCAGAGTGAACTGAACTCTCCTCGATCCGGAGCTGATGAGGAAGAGTTGGAGGAGGTGACGCAACAACCAGGATATGGAGAAAGGAAACCCGGAGTGGTGACTAAGACTAGTCATACTCGGGTCGCGTCCGTAGATGGCGTTGCTTGGTAGTGCTGGGTAGTTAGATCATGACACAATAGATGGCATGGTTCGTAATACAGCCCCCCTCCAAAGGCCTCCGTAGCGCAGGCGCGAAGGAGGTGATCACCTGGTGCGTCTGGAGATTAGCTGCTGCATTTCCACTGGAGCTCGGGATAAGGAGTCCGCAATCAGGTTGTCCACCCCCTTTATGTGCCGGACTTGTGGATTATAGGGCTGGGTGAGGAGAGCCCAGCGGAGGATTCGCTGGTTGGAGGTCTTTTGGGTTTGGATGAACTTGAGCGGGTTATGGTCGGTGAAGACTAGGGTTGTTTGTGGGCGAGATTGGAGGTAACATTCAAACTTCTTTATTGCCAACACCAGAGCCAGGGCCTCCTTCTCTATGGTCGAGTAGTTGGTCTGATGTTTTTTCAACTTGGCTGAGTAGTATGCCACAGGGTAAAGGACATCAGTGGTTGGGTCGGGTTGTAGGAGCACAGCCCCCACTCCGACACTGCTTGCGTCGATTTGCAGATGGAAGGGCAAGGTGTAGTCAGGTGGGTGGACTACCGGGTTGGAGGCAAGGAAGGCTTTGAGGCGGTGGAAAGACTGATCGCACCTCTGGTTCCAGATGTAAGGGACCGCAGAACTGGTAAGGTCTGTGAGTGGTCCGGCCATGCTGGAGAAGTTACTGCAGAACCGGCGGTAGTAGCCGCACATCCCCAGGAAGTGCATGAGTTCCTTCCTTGTCCTTGGAGTGGGGAAGGACAAGATGGCTTTAACGTTTGTGTCCTTGGGTCTCACCATACCATGCCCAACGATATGTCCCAGGTAAGTCACTGAGGCCCTGCCAAAAGCAGATTTAGCCAGGTTTATGGTGAATCCAGTCTCTTGCAGTCGTGTGAACAGTATCTCCAAACACACCAAATGTTCGTCCCAGCCGTCCGACACCACCACCAGGTCATCCAGGTAGGCGAACGTCCCATCTAGGTCCTGAATCAGGTAATTGATTGCCTTCTGGAATGTGGCCGGAGCATTAGAAAAGCCAAATGCCATAACCAAATATTGAAAAAGACCAAATGGAGTTATAAATGCTGAGATTATTTTTGCCCTATCCGTGAGTCCTACTTGATAATATCCATTGTAATAAATTTTGCACAGCCTATGCTGTCTATTATATCTTCAATCAAAGGTAAAGGGTAAGAGTCTGAGACAGTGACCTGGTTCACTTTACGATAATCGGTACAGAAACGAAAACTGCTATCGGGTTTTGGAATGAGAAGGCAAGGTGAAGCCCAGGGGGAGGTACTAGGCTCAGCTAAGTTATGTTTTAACAAAAAATCTACCTCCTTTTTCATAATCTCTCTTTTTTGTGGATTTAGCCGATATGCTGATTGCCTAATGGGTTGTACATCATCTGAGATTAGCTTAATATCATGTTTAAGTATATTGCAAAACCCTGGGAGGTCTGACTTGACTTTAGGAAATGTTGATAATAACTTAGTGAGATCTTTTGCTTGAGATGGATTCAGAACAGAAAAATATTCATCCAAGTTGTTGAGTATGTAACTGTTTGCAGGGTTTTCTTTAGGTAGAGGGAGTCTAAATTCTCCAATAGGTCCATGTCATCTGTCTCCGGCTCCGGCCCTGACAAAGCCGTATGCAATACAGGTAGGCTTATAGCCTCTGGGATGTCTTCCTCTGACTGCCTGGAATGGTAAAGTTTCATGAGATTAATGTGAACAAGTTGTGAATCTTTTCTGCGATCAGGAGTATGGACTATATAGTTGAGGGGAGATAGTTTATTAGCCACTATATAGGGACCAGTAAACTTGCTTTTTAGGGGAGAGCCTGGAATGGGTAGAAAGAGTAACACTTTGTCACCTGGAGAAAATGATCTTTCGACTAATTTAGGTTGGGACTTCACCATTTTGTCTTGGACTTTTTTAAGTGTGACTGAGCAATGGTTCGGACTTCAGTTAATTTGTCCCGTAAAGTGTCAATGTATTGGGATACTGATGCGGGCTTAATAGATGGAGTGTCAAACCACTGCTCCTTTACTCTTTTAAGGGGTCCCCTAATTTGCCTCCCATATAGTAACTCGAACGGGGAGAAACCCAATGACTCCTGGGGACATTCCCTGATGGCAAAGAGTAACAAGTCTATGCTTTCATCCCATTCCTTTTGGTGTTCTATACAGTATTTTTTTAGCATTGATTTGAAAGTTTGATGGAACCGTTCCAAGCAACCTTGGGATTGTGGGTGGTAAGCCGAAGATGTACAATGGTCCACACTGAGGTCTTTCATCACCTGTTTGAAAAGATTGCTTGTAAAATTGGTGCCCTGTTCGGATTGGATCTCTTTAGGAATGCCCACTGAAGTGAAAAGGTGCAAAAGAGGTTTGATTACATTTTTTGAAGTGATGCTTTTAAGGGGAAAAGCCTCAGATTAACGTGTACTGGTATCCATAACTGTGAGCAGGAATTGATTTCCCTTCTTAGTCTTTGGTAATGGGCCCACACAATCCACAAAAATTTTTTCAAATGGTGTAGAAAATATTGGGATGGGCTTAATGGGAGCTGCTGGTATACTTTCATTTGGTTTTCCTACCATTTGACAAATATGACAAGATTTTAGGTACTTTGACACATCCTTCCTAAGTCCAGGCCAGTAATAGTGTTGGAGGAGCTTTTTATATGTTTTCAGGATTCCCAAATGTCCTGAAATACCATCATGGACAAGGGCAATTAATGCTGGTCTGACTGAGGAGGGAATTACCACTTGATGTATTTCCGACCACGTGTCTAGATGGGTAAACTCAGGGGGTCTATAGGCCCTTATCAAAACCCCTTCCTGATAATAAAAACAAGGAAGGGTGTTAAAATCTGTACCCTCAACTGCCGCATGATGAAGTTTATTCAAAGATGGATCAGATTGTTGGGCTTTAATGAGCTCATCCTTACTAATGGTCTTATTGTACAGATTCTCTGTGGGTAGGAAGATATTGGAGGTGGTTTTAGATAAAGAGGGCCCATTTCGCACACTCTGTGACCGGGTGACAGCACAAGATGGGAAAAGGTGAGGAATAGTTTCTTCAAGGTCAGTGGTGGAGTTGACAGGTAAGGGAGAGTCGACTGTCTTTATGTTGGGAACCACTAGATCTCCTACCAAGTCATTACCCAATAATAAATGAATGCCGCTCACAGGCATTGGATCTTTCCTAATGGCTACTTGCACTTCCCCAGTAATCAAGGGACATTGGAGGTGCACTTTAGCTAAGGGATAGGAAGAATGGGATGAGGGATCTGAAATTAGAACACTCTCATTAGTAAATGCTGTAGATATATCAGGAATGACGTTAAACAGGAGGATAGATTGTGCTGCGCCCGTATCACGTAGTATACGAATAGGGAAAGAACGAGACCCCTCTATGATTGAAATTTTTCCCTCATAGGTGAATGAAGAGAAGAGATCCTGATGGGGCCTTTCCACATTGGTGGTTGCTATTGGTTTGAATTTGGGATCCAGGGAACTACTTTTAGAAGTTCGACACTTTGGGTGTTTACAAGACTGGATCGTATGGCCTGGTTTTTTACAGTAAGAACAATAAAACTTGGTTGCATCAGGGGGGGTAGGTGTGGGACCTTTCGACCTACCACTCACGTCCCCAAGGTTATCATCAGAGGAGGACCTAACATGCTGGAAAGTACCACGTTCCCTACTGCCCAGTGACTCCACCAGCAAGGCGTACGCATCAGCCACCTCAGCAGCACGCCCTAAATTAACCTCTCCACGCTCCTCTACATGCTTCAAGATGTGAAATGGTATCTTGCTCTTCCACTCCTCCAGGACTACCAAGTTTAATAAATCCTGAAATGTGGAGGTCTCTGTAGCCTCTAACCACTTCTTGAAAAACCTAAGCTTTTCTTGAGCAAACTCAACAAAGGTGTGTGAAAATGTTTTGGTTAGTTTACGAAACTTCTGCCGATATCTATCTGGCGTGATAGCATAAGAGGTGAGGATATTCTTTTTTACGTTATCATAGTCATCAGTCTGGTCTAAACAGTTATAAACTCTACGAGCCTTACCACATAATTTAGGAACTAACACCGACACCCACTGGTCCTTAGGCCACTCATTCTTCCCGGCTATTTTCTCAAAAGTCCTAAATGACCCGTCCATATCGGATTCATCAAACTCGGGAACAAGGGAAGAAGCATTAGCAGGATTAAAAGCAGCTAGTCTCTCTTTTAATGCCACTTCTTTTGATTTAAACTCCGATGTTAAGGTGACTTCTGTCTCTTTCACCTGTAGTTCTTTCAGTCTAACCTCCTGCTCCAACTTGGCCTGTTCCAACTTGGCCTGTTCCAACTTGGCCTGTTCCAACTTGGCCTGTTCCAACTTTACTCTTTCCTCATGCTCCAACTTGGCCTGTTCCAACTGGAGTTCTTTCATTTTGATTTGGAACTCGAACCTAGCTCGTTCTATTTCTAAGGCGTCTACTCTTTGTGTTTTTTCTTGAGGGCTAGCCAGACCTGAGGCAACTTCTGAGTGAGGAGGGGTGGTAGATAGTGGTTGAAGTGTATCGGACATGGGCGTTAATTGGTCAACAGCGGATTCTTCTAAAACTTCTTGTTGAACCAACATTTCAATTACCTGATTTTTTAACACTTCCTTAGTCATTTGCTGTGAATATGGGATATTGTAATAGGTGGCTATTCCTTTCCATTCTTTCTTCAGGATATTAACACGTAATTTAGATACGGAAGGATTTTCAATAAAATCCTGGAGATCAAAACCTGAGGTGGTCATTGTTAAGAAAAACTAGATAAATTAACTAATGGCCAAAAAGATAAGATAAGTGGATTACCCTAGAAAATATCACGGCAGTGGATAACCAGAAAGTCCCGGAAACTACCCAAGTTATACCTAGGGAAATTACACTTATGAATATTGTTCTTCTGATAAGATCCTTAGATAAGGATAAGAGACTTGGAAAGATACTTGAAACAGGAAGGGCGTATTACGGCATTAATATAAAGATCCGGATAAACAACCCTTGAGTTACTTTATTATTGACCCCGAATGAGATAATGAGAAGAACAATAATTGAGGCTTTATAATTATGGGGTCCTGGTAGAGCGGGGCGTCCCAAGATATCACTTCACCCTAAACTAGTGACTATGGAACAGCCTACTCTGGAGCGAGGGTACGGCATTAAACAGATCCGGATTCTTCCCTACACTCGATAAGACTTACTACACGACTGCCTACGTGTAATAACAGGTAAGCCTTATGACACTCGGAACCTAATATCCTACGTCTGTCACTCTTACTGTACGATAATACCAATATATGCACACACATATGAAGGGAACTTTAAACCACCGTAAAGCAATTGTGAACAGAAGTGACTGGGAAGGAATAATTAACAAGGAGTAACAAGGGGGGAAGAAATATGGCACTTAAGGTCGGGTCCTGTCACGGTCGCCATTTGTTACGAGTTGGGGATTTAGAAACTGGTTTAGAATATAGTTAAAAGTCTACCCAGATCCCAACAGGCAACAACAATAAAAAAACTAAACAAACAAAGACAATCGGACTATAAAAGGGTAGACAAAGGATGAGAGTTTTTGTTGTGTATAATAAAGTACCATAAATTCCTTAACAAAATATCCAGCTTTCTATAATTTACCCTTAACCATACTTAACTTAAACATACGCAACATTGGCTTAACAGTATATACATATTTATACAACATACAACAATCTGAAGCAAGTGGAGGTGGGAGGAAATATAGGGTTACAATACTCAAGTGCAGTGCTGAAGTGTCTGACGAGTAGGGCTGAGTATTGAAGAAGATGGTAGGTAGTCACTGTGCCGTAGGTTTCCAGGATAGGTAATCCAAGTGTGGTCACTTCCCAGAGTGAACTGAACTCTCCTCGATCCGGAGCTGATGAGGAAGAGTTGGAGGAGGTGACGCAACAACCAGGATATGGAGAAAGGAAACCCTGAGTGGTGACTAAGACTAGTCATACTCGGGTCGCGTCCGTAGATGGCGTTGCTCGGTAGTGCTGGGTAGTTAGATCATGACACAATAGATGGCGTGGTTCGTAATAGTTTATTTATATAGTGATGCTTATTATACTGTTTTTTTTTATACTGTGATGGAGTTAGTGAGTCCTCCTAGGTCCTTGTGTGGCTGGGAGGGTAGTCACTTTTTTGGTGTGTGTGTGTGTTAGTTAAATGTTATTTGTGTTAGTCTAAAGGTACACTGTATGGAGTGGCCTGCCAGGTTCTTAGTGGAACTGGCAGGTCACTCTCATCTTTTATTCTCTCTGTTAATGTTTTATGTATATATTGGGGCAGGATATGGTTCAATTACTTTCTTTCTGGCTGTGTTCTTAGAATTCTTCGTTATCTATATTATTCATCCAGTTTTGGTAAGTTTTTGTGTTGAGTTCAGTCACTTTGTTCTAAATATTTGCGGCTTTGTTGCATATTTCTACATTGATTGCTAGGAGGTTTGCTCTCTTGTGTAGCTGTTCATTATTGATGTGGTCTGCATATTTTATGTTTAAATAAATCTGAGAGTATATTTTGTACAGTTTGTAACCTTTTAATGCTCTTTTTACTAAGGGTGTTCAATGGGATGGGTGGGTAGTCTATAATTGATTTGAAAAAGGCTATATAATATTTTTTTTATGCTAAGGTTCTTAAAATGTTTTATTTTTTATAATCTTATTCTTGCCTGTCGTTCTTTATCTTTCATGTAGGTTATATATCCTCTTTTTTGTTTGTTTTAGTCCAAGCATTCTGCCTTCAGTGTCGTATGAGTATAGTTCCTGGTCGACTATTACTGGACTTGTTTTGATATTGGCTATTGGTATTATCTTGAATTTGTTCTTATTTGTCCTGATTTTCCATTTTTTCTCAGTCATTTATATTTTTTATCGCTGTAGCCGTGTAGCGTGCCATAAATTGGGTTGATTTTCCTGGGAATGATACTATTTGAGAGATATCATTAGCAAACATTACATACTCGCTAAAGGGAGTTGGTTGAGGTATGTCTGAGGTAAAAATTGTATATAGTGTTGGAGTAAGGCATCCTCCTTGAGGTACTCTTCTCTCGAGATTAAACATAGTTCCCATAAAGTTTCCAATTTGAATGAATTTGTGCTCTCCTGTCATCTAAATAATCACACAATATTCTTAGCAAGTGTTCGTTAAGTCCCAATGTTAATATTACTTATTCTAATCCCAAATGCCAAACTTTATCAAAAGCCTTAGAAATGTCCCTGAAAATTTATATTGATCTGGTTCCCCTTGCTTTTTTCTATTGCCATTATTTCCGTCATTGTACCTATTGCAGTTATGCATTTCTATTGGTCATAAATCCATGTTGTCTATTGTTTGTTTTCCCCTATTGTGTTAAAAAGATTATAAGTCTTGAATTTAATTTTTTCCGGTAATTTCCCGGTAATTTCTAATAAAGATATTGGCCTGTAGTTTAATATTTCCTTATTGTCCTCACCATCCTTGGGAATAAATATTATTTTAGCATATTTTAGTTTGTCTGGAAAGTAACCCGTTATTAAGCATGCGTTATAGAAGTTCATTAATGTTTTTAAGATGTTTTCCCATAGATTTATGATCATATTTCGTGTAATACCGGAGAGACCAGGTGCCTTTTCCTTAAACTTCCTCAGACAGTGCATCATTTCTCCTTTAACTATTATTTGATTATTAGGTAGTAAGTTATAGTCTATATATTGCTTTGGGGTGATTCTATGTATGTGTCTTCCCATTTCATCTTCTATCCTATCTTCGTGTTCACTATCAAAATCTTCATTTTCCTCATCTGATATTTTAAAAACTTTTACCCATTCCCCTTTGAATGCTGACTCTTGTTCATTTTCCTCGTACAGTTTTGTTCCATTATGGTCTTTAATGTATGGTGTTTTTTGCTTGTTATGCCCCATCATCGTGTTTGTGGAAGTCCAAAATTTTTTTGTCTTTAGTCTTGTCGGCCGCCATTATAATATCATTCCATTTTTTGTTGTTTGCTTCCTTACTTGCGTCTCTTAATTTTATCTGTAGTGCTGTCTGCATCTTATATAGCCATCTGTTACTGCCGTGTCTTTCCATATACCTGTTTATTTGATTGTAATGGGTTTGGATTAATTTAACTTCTTCTGCTAGTCCATTGTTGGGTAATGTTCTGAAGTGTGAAATAGGAGTGTGTTTGGTTATAGATGTTTTTATTGCTGAGTGCAGTCTGTCCATTTCTGAGTCTATGTCTTCTGTTGTTTTCCCTTGTAGGTTAATCGAATGGTGATTACGTAAGTCTTCTTTGTAGCTGTCCCAGTCTGCTTTGCTCATTTTCAGTCTCTTTTTTTATTGGTATCTGTATGGGGCTTGTTGACAGTGTTAGTATAATTGGCAGATGGTCACTGCCTGTGAGAGGTCCTTGTTTTATATATTAATTGAAAAAGGCTTTATTGTTGGTAAAAATTTTGTCTGGTTTCGATTGTGTATTGTGATTTCTCCAGGTTGGAAAGTTAAGATCTAGATGATTGATTTTCCCTAGGTGTATTAATTGATTAAGGGCGTTTCCCACGGCGTTATTATTTGTATTGTCGAAAATCCTGTGTCTGGCGTTAAAGTTTACTAAGATGTACATAGGGTGACTATTGTTAACCAATTTTAAAAGGTCTTCTATAGGTAAGTAGGGTCGTCTCGGTGGCAGATAAGTAGTGGCAATGATTACGTCTCCTTAAGTTGTATTTATTTTTATTGATAGAAATTCATCCTGGAAGTCATCGATTAGTTTATATTTTATGTTTCTTTTAACCGCTATAGCTACTCCGTCATTGTTCTCGCCCGATTTATTTCTTTGGTTTACATAATAGTTCTAGAGTTTGATGTTGTTCCTGTCTTTATCACCGTGACTGTTTATTAGTATAATGTCAGAGTCAATTTCTTAATATATGTTACTTAGGTTAATTCTCTCAGTCTCAGCAGATTGAGGTTGTCTGTTGTGATCAGTCTCCACCTTCTCTTCTCTCCTCCTTATCCTTTGTCATGTATTGGTTCGCTTAAGTTTAAGATGGTGGATTCTGGTCTTGTACCTTACCATATGCTTTTTTATTGGACATGCCACTGCTAACGTCCTGTGTCCTATATGTGCATTTCCGTTTCTCTTACAGTTGAGACAGCCAACATGTGGGTTCTTACATTTAGTGTACAGTTGGTATGGTCGTCGCCTGCACAGTCTGAACAGTACTTTTTCTCTTTTTTTCTGGGCAGTCTCTCGTTATGTGTTCTTCATACTTGTAACACGAAAAACGGGTTTGCAGATTGATAAATGCTTCCTTCTGTATTTGATGAGGTGCTACTGACATGTTAAATATTAGAAAGCTTTGTTGTATTACTTTTTCAGCCATTGAAACTTCTTCAAAAGGTAATCTTGAAAACTTGAGTGAAGTCTTTTATCTTGATAACTTCCTCGATATTCATCCAAGTGTTTTTACGTTCCAACTCATCTTTCAGATCTTCAAATGTCTTCCTCCCGATTTCCTGGTCGACTTGGCGAACAAAAATTGATCTAACCTAACCTAACCTAACCTAACCTAACCTAACCTAACCTAACCTAACCTAACCTAACTCAACCTAACCTAACCGCGCAGCAGTCAGTCAGTCAGAACACCGAGATAAGAGAGCCGTGGCTCTGAGGTGAACA
>NW_024718273.1:10529511-10564405 GCF_018991925.1 Homarus americanus | reverse complement strand
ACCAGTGGGATCGCGGCCCAAATCCGCTACAGAAAGCCGTTACAGATCACCAGATCAGCCGCCTGATCAGGAGTCACCCTGATCAGTAGGGAAGCACAGAAAGGGCGTTGTCTGCAACGAGCTTACCGGTTGTGTGTAGTGATGGTGGAGTGGTCGGTTTCTGTTTCAGGTCGTCAACGGTTGAAAGACAGGCTGGCAGGCTTTAGCAGTGAAGTTTCTGGAGAGAGGTCCGTTCACGGCGAAGGCTGGCTGGCGAATGAATTGATTGTTAAACAGTGGGGATTCTACGTGGTTTTATTGATGGTGGCTTCGCTGATTGGTCGGTTGTGTTCTCTAGGTCTCGTAGTGTGTTGTGGTTGGTTGGGGTGGGTTATTTCCATTTTAGTATTTTGTTGTGTTATTTTCTTCCCTTATCCTTGCTGTTTTCGGTTGTTATTTGGAAAATGTCTGCTGATGGGGCATCGTCTGGGAAGTTCACCTGTGGTAGGTTGTTCGCTGCAAACATTTCTCTGACAGTTCTTCCGAATGTACCTGGTTTAGCCACGTTGTTTATGTGGGCATGTATCAGTGTGCTTAGTATGGTGAAGGGTAGACCTTCACTTAGCTCCAGGTCAGTGTTTTCTGCGTTGGCTTTATCTTTTGTTTTTTCTAACACTTTAGAGGTGGTGTCTTGCAACTTTGTTATTGCAGCAAAGGTTTTGGTTGGGTCAGTTTCTATATGTTTGTTCGACTTTTCCTTTTAGCTCATGTCTTTAATGATTCCCTTCCTTACTGGGCAGCGTGCTGCCAAAGTACGGTGAGGTCCTTTGCAATTCAGACATTTTGGGTTTTCTTTGCTGTTACACTCCCTGAATGTGTGCCCTTCAGCTCCTCATTCCGAGCAGAACTTTTTGTCTTTATTATGGCAATTGGCTGATACATGGTTATATTTATAACATATCCAGCAAGGTGTTATGGGATATAAACTATCTTTTTCAATTGGGTGTTTTGAAAGGTGGTAGCGGGAGATGCAAATGCCATTTTCTAGTGCGTTCTGAGCCATGGCGATTTCTATGAATATCACTTTCAACATCGTTGGAGCCCTGGGGAGCAGTACCACCTCTTCCACTTTAGCCCATGTGTTTTTCTGTTCTATTTCTGGCGATATTTCAATTGGTGATTTGTTAGTAATGGTCTTATGCAATCTTTTGATAACTATTGACTTCTTAGCTCTAAGCTGTGGTGGGATGGCTATTTCAAAGTTATCTCTTTTTAGTGTATCTATCGATTCAGTCGATAACATGAGATCAACATCCTTTTCTTCTATGCAAAGAACTATGAAGGAGTCCTTTGCTTCTAATAGTGCAGCGAATTTGATTCCTAGGCGTGCGCGTAGGATTGTGCCGAACTCCTCTTTTCTTTTTTTCGGATACTCCTCCCCGAAGGGAGCGCACCCGAATCCTGTTACCCGTAGTCCTGGTCATAGCTGCGTCGTTCTCGTTGTCATCCGTCCGGTGAGGTGTGTGTGTATGTATATGAGTGTATGTGTGTGTGCATATGTGTATGTATGTGTGTGTGTGTGTGTGTGTGTGTGTGTGTGTGTGTGTGTGAGTGTTTCCCGGTGGCCCCGTAAGGCGAACCTACCATCCTAGTGTTAAAGCTGCTCACTTATGTGAGGCGCAAGCCTAGTGTACCTAATTGGAGGGAGGAGAGGATGAGGGATAGCAACCCCCTTCCTGGGTGGACCCGCATGATCACGGTTACCCAGGAAGGCTCGGCGGTGGTACAAGCTCCGGCCCCCTTTCCTTTACACAAACTCCTGGGAGGGAGGTGAAAAGTTACAGGGAGTACCTGAGGACGAATACACCTCTGAGGGTGCAGGTCCCCAGGCCAGACCGAAAAGAGGAAAGACTGAGTGGGAACAATGTAACAAATTAGTTCTCAGTTGGCAGCTGTCTGGTATAGAATCAGAAAACCACATAATTATAATTGTGCCAAACAGTTAGGTTAAATGGGTAAAAAACTATTGACAGTCTCATTATTATTATTTTTATCAAATGAGCAATATATGATGCAAAGCGATATAGCTGATACTTAAAGGTTTTGAAAGTAGTAAAGTTTCTATGTTGTGCACGAGAGGGAACCCTCGACTCCACCTGTCACCAACCAATTCCTACTCTGGGTTGCTGGCAGTTATGATGAGAATACAAATGCACGTGATACCCAGTATTTCAAGCAACGGTCACGATCTTATGAAATAAAATCATATTTGTTTGATAATCCATGATCTGTTAACTATATCACAAAGGCTTATTTCACATCAGGGTGAACCGAGCACAGATTATGGAGATACTAACAGACGAGTAGTATAAGGTGCAATTAAAATACTCGGATTGTATGGAAAAGGATATTTATTCTAAATAACAATAATTTGAATGAGCAGCTAAAAAGAATAACTCACACCCTGGTCACCAGTAACTCTGTCTATGAGTGCCGTCACGTCACGGTGATTGCCCGTGCCAACTATGTGGTCGTAGTAGCATTATACCAATTCCAGCTATGAGGCTATATATATCTCAACAGTCCATATACATGCGGACTTCCATATACAAACAATACCTCGCTAGTAAGGAATCGAAACCTGGACCTCTGCTACTACGACCGCATAATTGGCACGAGCAATCCCAGATGGAAGTTCACGTTGCTTAAAAATAAGACGAATAAACAGGCTTTGTATGAAATAAAATAAAACCTAGGATTACATTTTGTTATCCTAGCGGCGCGATGATTCGACCGCGTTGACTTAGATTTAAGACAACCTTCTAAGTCGTGAAGGTTGTCTCTTGGTTTCATAACGATGGATGTTAGAAGTCAAGAGTGACTCGGTTAGCGGTGATTGGCTTTTCTAAAATCTGTGATTGGCTCACGCTGACGTAAGTTGTCTCGGCCCCACAGAAAACTAGATAATAAAAATAAATAAATATAATTTACTTCATAAGTTCGTTACCGTTGCTTGAAATACTAGGTATCACTTGTATGTAGTGATTAGACTACCAAAGTAGCAATTGGGTGGTGGAGGCAGGAGGGTAGGGGAGTGGGTAGTCGAGGGTTCCTCCTGCATCTTCGTCCAGGGTTGCCGTAGTGTCCATTGCATAACATATAACGTTATTATTTAACATCTTTAAACAACAGCTTTGTATCACAAATTGTCCATTTAATAATAATGATAATAATAATAATAATAATAATAATAATAATAATAATAATAATAATAATTATAATAATTATAATAATTATAATAATAATAATAATAACAATAATAATAATAATTTCATTTTTTACCCATTTAACCTAACTGTTTGGCACAATTAAACTATATTTTTTGCTGATTCTAAACCGGACTGCTGCCAACCGAACTATTTTTGTTTACATCAAGTTTGTATCACAATAAATATGTGGTGCTCACTTCCTGAATGTTTTCATTGCTAATTAATCCCTTCAATACGACGTATTCTTATCTATTTTATTCTGGATGGGGAAGTTCCATCTCGCAGTCAAGTGGTTAAACAAAACTTCGCTGCTTCTACAAGATATAGATTCAAACATATCCATAATTCATTTGCTCACAAATGTCCGCTTTTGCATGAATTCAACCCCCTTTCATCATACTGCAAATTTAGAATTTTCATGTGGCTAGTGTTAGACGATTACATTCAGTTGGGGAAACCCCATTGGTATTGTCAAAGCGTTATTCTGCAATGTAATCTTTCCCAACTGATATACACTTTCCATCCTCACCCCCAGTACCCCCAGAAAGACATCTACCCCTTCAAACCCCACCGGCCCACCTTTCTCCCTCCCGATCACTCGCTCACTAGCGAATTCACACTTCAGAGTTCGGGGTTCATACCTCAGGGAGAGAGAGGATTGGCAACGCTAAGTGGTAAAGTTAGGAGTGGAGTTAACTGTACATTTATGCTTTTAGCTAGTTTTCTCATTGTAAATTATACTAAATTATAAGATACATCCAAGTCATTTAACTCACTATACAGTATAACTAGCTTAAGTTTCATGCATAATGAACTTCCATATTTACTGTAATCTATACAAACACTTATCTCAAATTAACTACATAAATCAATATAAAATTATTTGTACTTGAATAAATTCAGTAAAAGAAACACTCATATATTTTCAAACAATAGTCAACTTAAGGTGTCAAGAAATTGTGTACTGGTCTGCGAACACAAAAAAATCATGATCATTAACAAAATTAGGCTACTTGACTTTTTCTAATTCGGCTTAACCTAACCCAAAAGGTTTCACATAGCCCAATGAATATTTTCAGTTGAAAACTATAATTAATTTCACTCGATAACTCGTTTCCATTGACAAAAAGAAAATTACAGACTATCATAAACTACAGTACATAAACTTCATATTACGATATATGCTTAACAAGCCGTACCATAATTCAGTATTGAAGAGTATCATTTTAAAACAACAGATAAGCTGCAGATTTCCAGTAATTTAATAAAAATAAGGTATTGTTGTAATTTCAATCAATATGCAGCCGAAGGGCACCCCACATATCGCTTATTATTCAATCGCGATAAGTAAAAGTTGGGCTCAGAAGATAGTTCTCGAGTAGAGTGGTTCCTGGGAAGGGCGGTTCAGTCGCACAGACGGATTCGTATTGCTCGGCTGCCTTGATACCAGTACATAAATGACTATCTTATCAATACCTCCCATGTGGAGAGTTGTGATTAGAGACTCCCAGCAGTCATCTCTGCCTGTCTCCGTTCGCCACTCGTCTGTCGCCGTGGGACTTTTGGGGTTATAGGGATTTTGATGGTGAGAAGTATGATGAGCTGGATAATGGCTGCACAAGAGTTGATGTCTGTGGTGAGACAGGAGCGCAGGCTTAAACCAATCATCTTGGCTCTCCCTTTTTCTGATCCAGTAGTGCAAGTAGTTACAACGACTGCGGAAAGGGGAGAGATGCAGTGGACTGCCGACAGTATGCACACACACACACACACACAAACACACAGAGTTCCATCTATGACATGATCATGGGTAAAACGAAGATAAAGATAAATTGCATGTTGTCTTTTACAGAATCCCAAGAACATGACAACACAGTGGTGGACCACAACACCTATAATTTGATTTATATTTGCCTAAAATTATCGAGGGACGACATAAAACTATATATGGAAAACCTATAATATTTATGTATATTATTCAAGGGAGAGTATCATCCTTATCCGAAATTCCAGTAAAAAAATACGTGTAATATACCAACCCTAGAATACGCGTTTAAAGACCCGAGGAGTGAAGGGTAGTGATATATATATATATATATATATATATATATATATATATATATATATATATATATATATATATATATATATATATATATATTATATATATATATATATATATATATATATATATATATATATATATATATATATATATATTTTTTTTTTTTTTTTTTTTTCTGATGTTCCCCGATAGTCTCCCCGATATGTAATACAGGAGTGATGGATATAGCTCACCCTTTTCTAATTCGTCACAACTTCACGCACAAATAATAGATTATTCGAAAACATCGCTCCAGAATATCTAATGTGATATAATACAATATTTACAATTGCCACTGTGGTGTTAGTGCATCTCCCTGAATTACTGAAATATTTATACACATGGTATATATATTGTTCTAGATTTATGAACTATGAAACTCAGTATGTTGTTGTTGTTATCGTTGAGTCAGGAATTACTAAGTTTAATAACTGATGTTACCAGGACCTAGGTTATTAAACTCTAAATTGGCTCTTGTGGGATCTGTTATTATGAAACCTCGTATATTAAAGTTAAGTGGTCGGGAATGTTTTATGTTACTCACACACACACTCCCGAATTCTTACCTTCGTATTATAAGCGACATGTGGTCAGGGTTTCTTAATATCAGTATATAATATAACACTGATGAAAAATGTTATGCTCAAATAGTCAAATCGAGAGTTATTTTCCGTTTTGCCAAGCCACTTATTATGTTTTTTGGGGTTTTACTAAGCCAGTTAATTTGGTTCTTTATTTTGTCAAGGTACTCAGTTTTTCTTAATTTTTCCCAAATATATTAGAATTTTATTAATTTTGTCAAGATTTTAAGTATTTTTGTCTTTATCTTGCCAGGTCACTTAATATTTTCTCTTTGGTCAGTTTTGTGCCTGCGTAGCTTTTGTATTGTATTTTTTTCTGTTAGATATTTTTAGGACAGGTTAGAAAGTTCCCTTGCTATGGGAAATATCGTACATGAGATGCTTCCATAGTCAAGAATCCAAGGAAGCTAATATGAGTAAAAAATTAGTACGATTATATATTAGAATCTAAAGCAAAGTAGTAAAGGGTTATATTACAGTGTTCCTTCCCATACCCTCCAAATCAATGACTGCTAATATGGTATGAAATAGATTCACAGTAATTTGTAATTCAATCCAGTAGAATATATGTATAACAATGAAACAAATTGATGCAGACTTGAAATAACTAAATAAAATCCTTCGAATTAATACATCTTTGAAAGGCTTAACTGACCGTATATCTGTTTTTAAGGACGTATGATGTATGATGTATGATGTATGATTATTTGATCAATTTTCTTTCCTTCCTAAGACTATAAAGTTAGTTGTCTTTAGTTGTATGGAATTTTTTGTTTTAATATTGATCTTCTGACAAGTTTTAGTTACGTGTTGCTCTCAATGTGTTTAGAGGCAAAGTTAACATTCATCTTATCTCATCATGGTATCAAGAGCCCACAGAGACTTTAATGTAGTTGTTTTGAAGATAAAACAAATTATTGACTGCTTCAGCTAATTAAAAACAGTCACAGTCTTCACCATCGTCACCAAAGCCAAAATTACATTACGCCACACAGTCAACCTAACACCGCACTACACCACACAGTCATCTCACCACCACCACCATCACCACACAGTTAACTCACCACCACTATCATTTATACAGTCAACCCAAACTGTATAGATATGTACATACCAAGATATGTGAACACGCCTGACACCAGGACTCTTGTTACCATTCATTGTACCATTTATTCACATGTCTGTATTACTACATATTATTATAGCATGTCTGATGTCCATGCTTATGTCTAATGCCTATGTTCATTTACTATGTCCCGATGTACTATGTCTGTACCGCGCTAGTCGAGTAATTAGAAGACCTCATTTATTGTCCTAGGAATGTCTAGCAACTCCCCTTGCCTGGCTAGCTAATTTCCCTCAGATCGGCCTCGGCCTACCTACGGTCCGGGGTCCCTAGTAACCGCTCCTGTATCGGTTGGCTATCACGCCCAGCCTTGTACCACTTATTGAATATACCTACTGCTCGTGCCCTGGAGTTTCAAGAACCTTGTCTAGGATTACATCCACCACACCACATGGCGCAGATGAGTAGCTCCAACACGACAGTTTACAAGCCTCAAGAGCTGGCCCCGTCTGTTTCCGGCCTCGTCTGTTTCCCGCCCAGAAGATATACTCCACAGTGCCCCTGGATTTAAAGTGCTTTGTGACCTTGTGAAGTGCCCTAAGTGAAGTGCAGTGCCTTTCATGTCTCTTTGCTATGTTTCTGCGGCCCTACAGGTAGCAGACACGCCTTCAGCCCAGTTTCCAAGACAGCACTTCCGGCATACACCCCCCATCCACGGAGGCTCGCAAGCCACTGCCCGCGTCCCCTTACCACTGAGCCAGCTCGCCCGGGCGCGCGGAGGAATACACCGCCGCTAGCCGCCTCCTCTCACTTCACAAATATTACAGTCAGTACTCTCTTACTTGCCAGCCAGTTCCTGCACTTAAGCAAATCCATTGGCGAAAATATAGCACTTCACCTTATTCTCCTTGTCTTTCCCATCGCAACAATACCAAGCACGAGATGTCTGACCACGACGATTTGCTGGGAAATTTATATGAGGATTATGAGGAAGACGACGCCTCACAGACCCTCCCACCCCCCCTCACGCCTCACACGCCGGGCGCGCCAAATTCAAAGGATGGGAGCCAGGATATACGTCAGTTAATCCACTTCCTACAAGTTTCTCAAGAGAAGGAAGCCCAAAGACGTCAATTAGAGGAGGAAAAACGACGTCAAGAGGAATTGTCAAGACAGTCAGAGGAATCAGCTTACCGCCTTCAACTTCAACAACAACACCAAGCTGATAACCGCAAATTCCTGGACCTATTGGAATTGCTGGCAACGAGGACGACTTCACCAGCTGCCACAACCAACTCGCCAGCTTCAGCCTCTTCATCTATCCTTCAGACAACGCCTCCTCACACGTCACCTATCTCCCCTAGGTATGCCTCAGTGTCTTCTCAACCACCCGTTCCAGTCTCAACTCTCGTCGACCTCTCCGTGCCTCCTCCACCGCCTGCCGTCTCGAGTACACCCCTGCACAGCAAGTCTTCAGTTCCCAGTCCCCCACCTCTTCAATCTGATGCAACATATCAAGTATACCGTCAATGGCGACGTCGTTTCGAAGACTTTGCTGTTATGTCTGACCTCTACCGAATGCCCCCTCATAAACAACTCATCCAATTAAGATCGTGCATTTCCCTCGATGTTCAACGCCTCCTAGAGCACACGCTAGCCATCCCCCCTGACTCCCCCAGGTCAGTGACAGAGGTTTTAAACGCCTTGCAGAGTCATTTCCGTGGCCTCCGCAATGAAGCTTTGCGTCGTAGGGAACTGCTATCCTGCAAACAAGCTTCTGGGGAATCATTCTCAGACTTCTATGCACGACTTAAGGACCTAGCAACCGAGGTGGACCTATGTACAGGCGATCCTGTAACCTGTGCTGAGATCCAGCTCAAGATGATCTTGCTGATGGGTGTACGTGACGAGGACCTGCTTCAGAAACTCCTCACCCTCGACGCCGCCTCTTCCCTCACCGACTTCGTCACCTGTTGCAGGTCGTATGAGGCCACAAGAGAGGCTGCCTCAGCTATACACTCATCGCCATCTCAAGTCCACGCCGTCTCCACCTACAAGAGGAATCAACGCCAGATGCAGACGACGTCCTCTCCACAGCCCCCGTCACAGTCACCAGTTTCTTCTCCCGAATCCTGCAGAAACTGTCAGCACCAGCATGGTCCAGGAAAGTGCCCTGCGGCTGATAGTACATGTCGAAACTGTGGGTTTCAAGGCCATTGGCCCCGCACACCTCGATGTCCTGCCAACAAGGCCTCATGCAACGCCTGCAACAAGCAAGGACACTTCGCCAAGTGTTGCAGGTCCACCAAGAAGCCTCCATCTCCAGGTCAAAACGTCTCTTCACAGCCCGACAGAACGTCCACACCACCGTCTCCCAAGAATAACAAAGGATGCCGACGCGTGGATGATACCTCGAGTGACAGGTCCCCCAAGCCCGTCAATGTTCGTCTGTCCTACGGTACCAACTCTTCCAACCTCCTGATGATACCTGACACGGGCGCGGACATCACGGTGATTGGACCAACACACCTGGACGCCCTCAACATCCCCAGGAGTAGCCTGTCACCCACAGCCATGAACGACGTGCTCACAGCGGACGGGTCCCCGATGTCTCCACCTTTGGGTTGCTTCAAGGCAACACTACAGCTCGGTCCCAAGTCTTGCCTTGCCACAGTCCACGTCCATGAGGGCATCCAAACCCCTCTCTTGTCATGTGGCCATTGTCAGGACTTGGCCATCGTCTCATCCGAGTTCCCAAAGCCCATCCTCGCCGTGACACACCTCAACAGGTGTGCAGAGATACCTGTTTCAGCCATGACCACACCTGCTGCCGCCCGGGAGTTCTTTTTTCGTCAGTTCAGCGACGTCCTTGTCTCCAAGCCCGACCTCCAGAAGACGCCGCTCAAGAAGATGACAGGCCCCCCGATGAGAATCCACCTCAAGCCTGGCGCGACGCCTTTCGCCATCCACACACCCAGGCCTATCCCCTTTGCCATACGGGACAAGGTGAAGGCGGAGCTCGATTCTCTGGTGCAGCAGGGGATCATCAGACACGCCGGCGAGGAGCCCTCCGAGTGGTGCCACCCTATGGTCTTGGCACCCAAGCCCGTAGGTGTTCGCATCACAGTGGACCTCACCCATCTCAACTCGCAGGTCTCCCGTCCCGCCCATCCATCGCCTACGCCCATCCAAGCAGTCCGCAGCGTCACCCCGTCTGCAAAGTTCTTTACCACGGCGGATGCACTACATGGGTACTGGCAAGTCGATCTGGCGGAAGAAGATCGCCACCTCACTACATTCATCACGCCCTACGGCCGCTTCAAACACTGCCGCGGACCCATGGGCTTCGCAGCAACGGGGGATGCGTACTGCCTCCGTGGGGATATGGCTCTGCAGGGTGTCACCAACTGCGTGAAGGTCGTAGATGACATCCTGCTCTTCGACGATGATCTCCCGGCCCACTTGAACCGAGTTCATCTGATGCTCACAAGATGTCGTGCCCATGGTATCACCCTGAACAAAGATAAATTTGTGGTCGCCGCCCCCCAAGTTAACTACTGCGGCTACAACATCTCGCCAGAGGGGATCTCAGCTGATGAGGAGAAGGTCAAGGCCATCAGGGACTTCCCTACTCCAGCGAACCTGACCGACCTTCGCTCATTTATGGGCCTGGTAAATCAGCTGGCCGACTTCTCCCCTAAAATCGCCACATCAGCCCAACCTCTACGCCCCCTCATGAGCCCCAAGCGCTCTTTCCTCTGGACTCCTGACCACGACCTAGCGTTCAGGAATGTTAAGAAGGCGTTGCTGTCACCACCAGTCCTGGCACCCTTCGACCCGTCCTTACCAGTGGTCCTCCAGACCGACGCCTCCCGTCTATACGGCCTCGGATATGCCCTCCTTCAAGACCACGGCCAGGGTAGACTGTGCTTAGTTCAGTGTGGCTCCAGGTTTTTGACGGACACGGAGACCAGATACGCCACCATTGAACTAGAGATGCTGGCAGTCGCCTGGGCTATGGCCAAGTGCCGCCTTTACCTGTTCGGCCTTGGGCATTTCACCCTCATGACGGACCATCGCCCGCTCATACCCATTCTTAATCACTACACGTTGGACGCCATCGAAAATCCTCGCCTCCAACGTCTCAAAGAGAAGACCGCCCCTTACGTCTTTACAGCTGTGTGGCGCGCCGGGAAGCTTCTGTGCATACCAGACGCCCTCTCCCGAGCCCCTGTTAGTCGCCCCACACCTGAAGATGAAGTCGACTGTACCACGGCCGCGGCTCACGTTCGGTCTTTAGTGACACACACAGCCACTTCTCTTGCTGACAAGACGACGACGACGCCCTCCATCGAAGACGATAGGACTCTCCAGGAGCTTCGCATCGCCGCCGCTCAAGACCCGGCATACGCCCAACTCCTCGACTACGTCTCCGCTGGATTCCCCACCAACCGCTACGACATTCACGCCTCCGCCCTCCCCTTCTGGAAGCTAAGGGATAGCCTCTATGCGGACGGAGAGCTGGTGTTGTACGGCCCCAGGATCGTCGTTCCCGCTGCCCTCCGCCGGCGCACCTTATCCCGCCTCCATGACAGCCACCGCGGCGTTGAAGCCACCAGGCGCAGAGCCCGCCAGACCGTCTTCTGGCCTGGTATTGACGCCGATATTAAGAGCACGGTTGAGGCCTGTGAGCCTTGCCAGCAACTCCAGCCCAGCCAGCAACAAGAGCCGTACCTGTGCAATGACCTCCCAAAGCGGCCCTTTGAGTCCGTGTCCGCCGACTTCTTTAATGTGGCCGGAAAGTTTTTCCTGGTGGTCGCCGACAGGCTCTCTGGATGGCCCGTGGTAGTTCCCTGTGGTCGGAACACCACCTCTTCCAGGGTCATCCGGATGTTTTGTTGTTTCTTCCGGGAAGTCGGAGTGCCTCTCCGCCTCCGAACCGATGGTGGGCCCCCGTTCAATAGCCACGAGTTCAAGAGCTTCGCCGAACGCTGGGGCGTCCACCACATCGTCACCTCCCCTCATTACCCGCAGGCGAATGGCCACGCCGAGGCAGCGGTAAAGTCCGTAAAATACCTCATCCTCAAGACAGCACCGACGGGGAACCTGGACTGCGAGGAATTCGACAGGGGCCTACTGGAACTCCGCAACACCCCTACCCCTGCCGGACGCTCTCCTGCCCAGGTGTTGTATGGCCGCCCCCTTCGTACTTGTGTGCCTGCCCACCCCCAGTCCTTCTTAGATGAATGGCAGATCAAGGCGGACGAGTGTGACCGCCGTGAGGCTGCCCGGATGGCCCAAGTGACAAGCCACTATGACGCCCAAGCCCGCCCCCTTCCCAGGTTGGCCGTCGGCCAGCAAGTACGAATCCAGGACCCGATGTCACACCGCTGGGACAAGGTTGGGGTCGTCATGGGCCGTGGCGAGCCTCGTTCGTACCAAGTCCGCCTCCCCAGTGGTCGTGTGTGGTGGCGAAACAGACGCCACCTCCGCCCAGTGCCATCCTCTAGTGACGAACCTTCCTCCCCGTCCCCTGTGTCCCCTTGCCCAGACCAGGAACGAAGGTCGTCAGTTGATCCTCCCATTGTCCCTCGCCGCTCCCCCCGACTCATGGAAAAAGAGTCCGTAGCCGCTCGAGATTGCACTACGAGCGTAAAGGGGGAGGGAGGTGTATAGATATGTACATACCAAGATGTGTGAACGCGCCTGACACCAGGACTCTTGTTACCATTCATTGTACCATTTATTCACATGTCTGTATTACTACATATTATTATAGCATGTCTGATGTCCATGCTTATGTCTAATGCCTATGTTCATTTACTATGTCCCGATGTACTATGTCTGTACCGCGCTAGTCGAGTAATTAGAAGACCTCATTTATTGTCCTAGGAATGTCTAGCAACTCCCCTTGCCTGGCTAGCTAATTTCCCTCAGATCGGCCTCGGCCTACCTACGGTCCGGGGTCCCTAGTAACCGCTCCTGTATCGGTTGGCTATCACGCCCAGCCTTGTACCACTTATTGAATATACCTACTGCTCGTGCCCTGGAGTTTCAAGAACCTTGTCTAGGATTACATCCACCACACCACACAAACCACTACACAAAACTAAATAATCAGCCTGCCATAACCACTACATTTCACAACTGGCAACCCTTCATCATACTACACCACACATTCGACCAACCACCACCACACTGCGCTACATAATCGACCATCACACCTACTACACTTCGCAATTAGCCGACCACCACACTACACCAGCGCTTCTCAAACTATCTGATGTGGCGGACTGGCATGGTTTTTTTCAATGTGCCACGGACCGGCGAGCGAAGCGAGCCAATCCCGGGGCCTATAGGCCCCCCCCCCCCCAGGAAAATCTTTTGAGATATGTCCTATTTCAGGGGCATTTTGAGACTATCTGTAAATAAGTCTTCCCAGTGTGCCAGGGACCAGTACCATATTTGTGCCATACAATTAATTGTTTACGATCAGAGAAAATATTATTTGAACATTCGTAGTAATATTATTTTATACAGGAAAAATATAATGAATATAAAAGTTGACACATTTTTTATTTTATATTGATTTTGTAAACAACTTAACACAGTAATAACAATTAACACAATAACACAATTAACACAATAATATTCATGTCAAAACCTTAACCTTTACTAATGTGAAGAGTGAGCCTGCTTCTTCTTTGTCAGCTTATCCAATCTTGGTTGAATTGAGGACAGTGCCACGCGCAATGGAGAATGAACATCCATACAATTCCGGTATTTTGTCTTAATGACACTCATTGTTGAGAAGCCAGTCTCGCAGAGGTAGGTTGAAGGAAAGGGGAGAAGAGTTTTCAGAGCAATTTCACTAAGCTCAGGATATTCTGCTTTCACTTTTATCCAAAAAGATGCAAGTGATGTTGAAGTTTCGAAACTTATCTTCAATCCTTCGTCAGCAGCCAGCTCCAACAATTTATCCTCCATAGTGACACTTAAGAAAAAGTCATCTCTCAGTGGCATAAACGGATTTCGGATCCATCCAGTCCCTTTCCGTGGATCTTCTTCTGCTGGAAAGTAATGCTTAAAACGATCTGCCAAATTATTCAAGTGTTCTTTGATGACATTTTGCAGAGACACAATTCTGGCAACACAAGGTGATGCGCCCTATTGATATCCCCAGGTGTGGTTCCCACAGAGTCAAACGCCACATCATCATGAAGGTGTTGTTATACGTATTTCAGTTCGCTGTTTTGCTGTTCATTATATCGCATTCGTTAGTTGCATATCAATGACTTTTAACATGAGTGAGTAAATGAAAAATATAGCCATAATAAATATAAAAACTACAATGAAAATGTAAAAAAAAAAAGACCGAGTCAGATGTCCCGGCAGTGTCACGTGGTGTGGAACGTGACTATCGTTTCTTTCTTTTCTGAAAACTCTCCGCGTACCGGCAGACGATGGCTCACGGACCGGCACCGGTCCGCGGACCACACTTTGAGTAGCACTGCACTACACAACACGGTCAATGCACCACCATCACCTTTAGTCTCTACACCACACGGTTAACCTTCCACCACCACCACCACACTACACCACACAGTCAACCCACCACCACACTACATTAAACAATCGACCCACCACCAAACAGGATAATATACACAATCTACTAACTGAAAACATCACACAGACCATTTACGTTGACGGTTCTTAAGCACTGCCTGTGGGAGGGCTGAAAGAGCTGCCATTGTGACTCAACCTAACGGTGGCAAACTAGAGAATAGATTCAGGGTCCAAAACGGAGAATCTGTTCGATAATTTGAAGTATTTTTCAAATTATTTTCACTCTCACACTTGCAGAAGTCACTACCACTGACAGTCTTATCATCACTTCACTACTTGCTCTCAACACCCTGTAATATCAAAGAGCGTCAGACTTGTCTCTCGTGTCAGATGGAGCTTCAGATACATGGTAGTGTTGGTGATGATAAGATCATTTATATATTAGGACTTCATCCACATTGCACATCTTATGCGTAAGTTAACTCTTATATAAAGACCCTGACAGACAATGTAAGGAAAAATACTCTGTAGGATTTAGCTACACAACAAACCTGACCGCGGGTGTGACAAAAACCTCTTATGGCCTTTTTCTGTACTCCTTTTGCTCCACCGGTTTTAGGATGAGCAAGTATCTTCGTGAAAAAAATCAAGGGGAAGCTACAGACACAAGACTCGTGTTCATATAATTCGAGCGAGAAGAGAGAGAGAGTAAAAAGTTAAGGTGTAGTCAGTCGCTCGTGTACACTGACTTACTGGGGATTAACGTGTGTGGGGTTGATGTGGGGCGGTGACGGGGGGGGAGGAGACCAGTGCTGTGGGGAGGCGATGGGGAAGGGAGAAGGGGGAATGGTAGGGACTAATGAGTTGGAGACAGGCAGACAGACAGACAGACAGACAGACAGACAGACAGGTAGACTGAGGTGGTGAGGGAGAGGAAGTATCCTAAGTACTAGTCTTTCATTTTCGATCATCAGTGGTATTAGTTTAAAGAAAATAAATAAAATGTTGTCTTTTTGTTTGGTTTGTTTTTCTATAATTTTTGAACGATTTTGTTGATGAGTCACAACCACAAATGTAAAACAGAAACCAGTATCCAAACTCGAGTACCGTTGAAGACGATTAGAGTAAATGATGATGAGAGATAAAGAATGAATTAGAGAAAACACAAAGAAGCAAAAAGAAACAACCGTGTAATATTGTTAGTTGTCACCATCTTGTCTTCCATCTCATATTCGTCATCAGGACATTAAACTCCATTGTATTAATTCCCGGGAGAATTTGCAATGGCAAAAGCTTGATTGAAAGACAAAGAGAATCGAATTGATAAAGTGATATTTTGCTGTAATTTAAGATTGTCAAGAGTATGGAGAACTCAGCATATTGAAAGAGTTCCTCAGTAAAGAATGAGCAGAGCTGCCTCAGTAAATATTGAGCAAAGTCAATAAAAAATGATCATAAAATGGTTATTCTCGACATGAGCAACGATATTTCCTACCTTATTTTATTATTTGTACTACTCATCATTATCCGAAAACCTGTGGCGATGGAAATTTGCATATACAGTGGCTACACATCTCGTTTCACGTTCCAAGGGTCGTTGGCTCAATCCCTGGAAATTCCCAGTCTACACATGTTTAATTGGGTACCTAACTTTATTGTTTGGGAAGTTAAGGTGGTACAGTGCAGTGCCACACAATTAAAAAAATCAATATATATATATATATATATATATATATATATATATATATATATATATATATATATATATATATATATATATATATATATATATATATATATATATATATATATATATATATATATATATATATATATATATATATACAGTATATATATATATATATATATATATATATATATATATATATATATATATATATATATATATATATAATATTCAGAAATTTTAATGTGATATTTAGAGACGTTAGAACAAAAATGACCGATCTGCCTAACAGGGAAACATAAGTAGGCCAGGCAGAAACACTCATGCCTCGTGGCGAGTTAAAACAAAGCCTCCATGCAACTGTGGCTGAAAATATACAGACTTACATTTGATTTAGACATAATGATATAATATGCATTGAATACATTTACAGGGCTGTACAGTACATAAATCAGGAGTTGTTTATTATTTTAACAATAGATGGGATGGTGCTATTCTTATATCTATCGGTGCGGGCTCTTATGGGCTGAATTTAGTTGTAGTGGCGGACTGCGCGAGGTGGGTGGGGGGCTGCCGGTGGCAGGAGGTGGCGATGACGACGGTGGTGCATTAGTTGGCTGCCAAACCTTTCCAGTGCTTGGTGTGTGTGTGTGTGTGTGTGTATGTGTGTGCACAGGGTGATGTAATGCATCTAGTGTGGAGCATTGTGTTTATTAAGTTTCAGGGTCTGCTCGCTCCATTTCCCTTTCAGCTACTGCTGCTGGCTAGCCTTCGTGGTGAACAGGGAAGCAGCTTGCACAAGTCTTTGCCTGCCAGTACACAGCCTCTTCACCATCAAGACCCCTGCTGTGCCTCCTTGTGGCAAAATACGGTAAATGGGTGCTTCGTGGGCCCAGGCTAGATTAACAGGGGATCTTGGACCAGTAGTGGGCCCCAGAGGGATAGCACATAGGCCCACTGGCATATGGACACATCCTAGCGCCAACCAACCATTACCCCGCTGCCTTGTGGATTAACCTTGGCAGGTATAAGGCTACGGGGAGTAAGCCCCGAACGAAAAATCTGTAGTGGAGCCCCTCATCAGGCAGACATGCTTATAGAGCTCCATCAAGACCCCAACGGCACTATGGGCCGCAGAGGTGACCAACATGGGAACCCAACGACTACACCATCGAATGAAGGCAATGCATGATAGACAGGCTACTAAGGCGAAACCCAATAGACTGGGCTATCGGCAATATAATGCAACTCTTCCTCTCCCCAATCGTTGCAACACTTGCACCACTGGATCAAGAAAAGGGAGAGCCAAGATGTGTTGTTGCAGCCTGCACTCCTGGCTCACCACATAAATCAACTTACGTGCAGCCATCATCCAGATCATCATACCTCTCATCATCATCAAAACCCCTATACCCCCAAAAGTGCTATGGCGATAGACGAGTGGTGAAGGTATACGCAGTGATGACTGTCGGGAGTCTCTAGTCATAACTCTGTACATGAGCTGCATAGATAAGATGGTCGTTTATGCACTGGAATCGAGGTAGCAGTACAATCCGGTCCTGTCTATGCGAATTAGCAGCCCTCTCGAGGACCAACTCTGCTCACCCCACATAGGGAGGGGGCTAGAAAAGGTGCACTAACCATAGCCTACCTAAAGAACCATCTTAACTGGCAACCGAACCCAATAAGGTCATCCTAATGCGGCCTAAAACACAATCATTATCACAGATCAAAACAGAAAACAAATATAAAGCCTCTTATTGGCGCTGCATGGAATGTAAGGACCCTTCTGGATACTGGCAGAAATGAATGTCCCGAAAGAAGTGTGTGGTGTATATGTAATGTGAACGAACCGAGCGAGTGAATCACTGTAAGGTGTGAGTGAGCATGTGCACGAGTGCTGTCCTCTAGTGGCGTGATTGAAATTGGATGTTTGAGTAGTTAGATGACATATCACTACTGTTTCCTGCTGCACCACTGTACAGACCTCTCACAGTAAATTGCATCTGTTAAGACTGTTTCATTGAGCCGTCAGTAACCAAGTAGAACTTGAACATGGCTCAGTGAATAGGATTCAGCTCTCGTCTTGTTTCTACGTATTTAAGATAGAGAAGCAACTGGAAGAGCTGACAGCGCTCCAGATACAGCAACCAGAGATGGCAGTAAGCAAGCCCAGGAATAATCCCAGCATAGGGAAGAATGCATGAGCCAAATCCTGGAGCATGTGGTCTCTCAGCAGGTGCCAAGTCACCACAGCACAACAACTACAAGTGGCGCAGTCGCCACCAGCAGCGGTGCTCCACAGAAGGCCAAGTTTCCCTTCGGCGCTGCACCCGCCCCGCACTTGTCGTCCTCGGCTTCACTACGGGAGTTTGATGCCTGGCGCCACAAGTTTAAGGGGTACGTGATGTTAACAAAGATCTCCTCCGTGCCCCCAATCGAGCAGAGAGCAGCACTTGTGTCTGTGCTGGACGAGAAGTGGACTCGAATCCTTCGCTTCGGAATTGGTGTATCTGACGACACAGAGTTGGAGCCTGCCCTCGATGCGATGGAGGCGTATCTTCGGGGACAGCGTAACATTTTAGTGGACCGGAGGGACTTCTACTCAAGAGTTCAAGAACCGGGTGTAACGTTTGACGACTTTCTGTGAGTTGTGAAGGAAATAGTAATTTTCGATGACTTTTGTGAGTCTTGTATAGACAATCGCCTTAGAGACCGGATTGTTGGCGGTACTCGTGATGAGGAAACATTTAAAGGTATGCTGAGGAGAAAGACTTGAAATTGCCGAGCTTCAGAAAATGCTAATGTGAGCAGTGCAGTGATTTGAGGCTCAGCGAGTCATACGTTGGCCAAAGTGTCTTGGTACAAGCAAAACCGGAGTGCCAGTGCAAAAGTTAAGACTGGTTTTTGCTTTAGGAGTGGAAAGGATTGTCGTAGGGACACGCAAAGGTGCAAGGCTGTGGATAAAGACTGTTTGAACTGCGGTAAACGAGGCCATTTTGCTGTTGTGTGTCAGAAACCCTCTTGAGTCTCACGTGAAAAGGCTTCGAAGCATCCTCCGAAGCAGTTCTTGAAACGAGACCCGGGGGCTAAGCATGATGATAGAGCCATACACCGGCTCCTGGTGGGGGTTTACACCAACAGAGTGTCAGTGCGTCCGGCGCCACAGGTGGGAGTCGACGCTACCCACCCTGCAGGGCGCGACACCGTCGTTTGGACACCCGACTTTGGGGCCGAGGCGACGGTCATTGGCTCGACATGGTTAAGCCCCTGGTTATTCCTGAGTCCACTTTGGACCCCCCAGACAGTGCAGATCTCTTCGCAGTGGGTCACCATCCGCTCAACTGCTTGGGAACCTTCCCTTCACACCTGGAGCTGGGAAACAAACGCACCAACTTGGTAGTATCAGTCATCAAGTAGGTGAAGGGAGCCCTATTAAGCTGGTACGACTCCATTGCCCTTCGTATCCTGCCAGAGAATTTTCCTGTTCAAATTCAGCCGGATAAACAGAGTAAGTTGACGGCGGGTTGAAGCAGCCGTGAGTCTCCCGGAGCGATTCGGGCGTAATCGCCTACTCCACCGGTGGTGCCGCCCAGGTGGCCGCACGCATATGACCCCAGGCCAGTACAGTGCGCAGAGCATGCCGCCACTATAGTTGAAGCCTTTCCGATTGTCTTCGGTGCTTCGTAGATGCTGCGGTAAATGGATGGAAACCCCATGCATATCCAGCTCACTGACGATGCTCGCCCCTTTGCTGTAATAGCGTCCCGCACGATTCCCTACAACTGGTGGGCGGAGATCAGAGCACAGCGATGACCTGCTTGCTAAGGACATCATCGTCGGAGTGGACTACCCGAAAGCCTAGTACCACCCTATCGTCACGGTAGCAAAAAAAAACATCTGGATGTAAGGCTGTTTGTAGACCTCACGCGCCTTAATCGTTACATCCGAAGGCCAACGTACCCTGTGCGGTCCACTCATGACGCTGTAGCTTCCATAAGATCGGGAGCGTGTTGGATCACCACCATGGACGCCAAAATGGGGTACTTCCAGGTAAAGATTGCGGATTAGGACCAGGACCTCACGTGCTTCATAACGCTCTGGGGCTGCTTCAAGTTTAAGTGCGCTGTCATGGGGCTAGTTTCATTCGGCGACGAGTACAATCGACACGGCGATCAAGCTCTCGGGGATATCCTCGAACGATCAAGATCGTGGACGATATCTTGGCGTACGACACCTCATACAAAGACCATTTCACCCACATTATCTCCATCATACAACGTCGTGACCGGTTTGGCATCACCCTTAATGCTGAAAAATTCAAGTTTGGAAGGAACAAGGTTGATTTCTGTGGATGCACCATCTCTCCCCAAGGTTACACTGCAGACACTCGGAAAGTCAAGGCAATCGCAGACTTCCCTAGGCCACAGAACATCACGGACCTAAGGGGGCTCACAAATCAACTGGGTGGTTTCTCCTCGGCGATAGCAGATGTCTTGCAGCCCCTTAGAGATCTCCTGAAGCCCCGGAATGGATGGCACTGGTCCTCTCAACATGATGTAGCCTTCGAGAAGGTGAAAGGGTGTTTTGTAGCGCTTCCTGTACTGGCATTTTTTGACCTGTCGTTACCAACTACGCCACAGACCGACACATCCAGGATGTATGGATTCGGCTTCGTTCTCCTCCAGAGACATGGCGAGTTGTAGAAGCTCATCCAGTGCGGATCAAGATTCCTCACTGTCAAGGAGTCACGGTATGCTGTCATTGAGCTGGAACTGGCCGCCGTTCTTTGGGCATTCAGAAAATGCGGTACCTACCTCACAGGCCTCCCTCACTTTGATTTGGTGGTTGATCACCACCCCTTGGTTCCAATCCTTAACACGAAGTTGCTCAGCGAAATTGAGAATCCTCGCCTGCAGCTCATACGTGAAAAGCCTTGTGGTTACCCCTTCACAACGAGCTGGCAGAAGGGCACTTCTCATTGTGCTCCTGAGTCCCGTGCACCAGTTCAAGATCCTGCAGACTGTGACAACGCATCAGACTGTGATGACTTGGATCCCTTCCATGCCGCTGTGGTGTCTGCCCTTAATGCTGTCTGTGAGGAGGGCAGTCGTTTGGCACTTCTCAAGGACCAGACCTTGGAGAAGGTGTGTGCTGCTGCGACACGAAACGCAGAGTACGCTGCTCTGTGGGACGTAATCATCACTGGCTTCCGTGAGCACCGCCACGAGTTGGAACCACTCTTACGGCCGTACTGGTCCGTCCGTGGCTAACTGGCCCTGAACGACGACGTCAATGTGTACGGGCCACGGCTGCTTATACCCTGCAGCCTTTGATGGGAGACTCTGTCACACCTGCATGACAGTCATCAAGGGGTGGAGCGCACCAAACATCGGGTTCGACAGACTACCTACTGGTCAGGGATCAACCAGGACATCAAGAATGTCGTTTATAGTTGTTTATGATGCCGTCCCCTCCTCCCTAAGCTGCAGAACGATCCCTTGTAGCAAGACGATGAAACGCCAAGTAGAGTGTTCGAGTCAGTTTCTGCTGATTACTTCCATGTGGCTGGCTGTACCTATCTGGTGTATGTCGACCGTATGTCCAGGTGGCCATATGTGTCATCGTGTCCACGGACAGCGTCAGCAGCTCATCTTGTCAGTATCGTGAGGTCTGTCTTCGCAGACACCATCGCTCGTTTGCTATAAAGTGGCAACGTGCAGAGGATGAATGTGACTTCAGGGCTGAGTACCTCGGAAGAAAGGCGAAATCACGACACGACTCCCCTGTTGTGTTGAAAAGGTTCTAAGTCTTGAATTAAAAAAAAAAAAAATCGAGTAGTTTCCCGGTAATTTCTAATAAAGATATTGGCCTGTAGTTTAATATTTCCTTATAGTCGTTACCCTCCTTGGGAATAATTATCATTTTAGCAAAATTTAGTTTGTTTTGAAAGTAACCCATTTTTAAGTATGCATTATAGATATTCATTAATGCTTTAAAGATGTTTTTCGGTAGATTTATGATCATATTGCGTGTAATACTGGTGAGACCCGGGGCTTTTTCTTCAAACTTCCTCAGACAGTGCATCATTTCTCCCTTAGTTATTATTTGATTACTAGGTAATAAGTTATCATCTATACAAGTGAGCGCAGGCACATTCTTGCCCGGTGAAAGTTTGAACTCTCGTGTTTGGCTAGTGTACAGCGAATGAGGGTGCGCCAAGTCCGTAGACTTGCATGGTTAATTAGGGTGCACCAAGTCCTTAGACTTGCATGGTTAATTAGGGTGCGCCAAGTCCGGAGACTTGCATCGTTTCCATCGTAAATAAAATGGTTAATTAATGCCTTCCTAAAGAAACCATCGACATTGGACCAGGTTTGTTCCACTCTACGATTTTTTTGCGATTTTTCCACCAAGTTTGATGAAAAACGATTGTGCCGTTTCGGCTGCCCAGAACAGACACACACACAGAAAGACAGCTATTCCCTTAGTATATTAGATATTGCTTTGGGGCAATTCTATGTATGAGTCTTCCCATTTAATCTTCTATCCTTTCTCTGTGTTCACCATCAAAATCTTCATTTTCCTCATTCGATGTTTTAAAAACTTTTACCCATTCCATTTTGAATGCTGACTCTTGTTCATTTTCCTCCTGCAGTTTTGTTCCATTATGATCTTTAATGTATGGTGTTTTTGCTTGTTATGCCCCATCATCTTGTTTATGAAAGTCCAAAATTTTTTTGTGTCTTTAGTCTTGTCGGCCGCCATTATAAAATAATTAAATTTTTTGTTGTTTGCTTCCTTACATGCGTCTCTTAATTTTATCTCTAGTGCTGTCTGCATCGTATATAGCCATCTGTTAATGCCGTGTCTTTCCATGTACCTGCTTATTTGATTGTAATGGGTTTGGATTAATTTAACTTCTTCTGTTAGTCTATTGTTAGGTAATGTTCTGAAGTGTGAAATAGGAGTCTGTTTCGTTATAGATATTTTTATTGCTGAGTGCAGTCTGTCAGTTTCTGGGTCCATGTCTTCTGTTGTTTTCCCTTGTAGATTAATTGAATGGTGATTACGTAAGTCTTCTTTGTAGCTGTCCCACTCTGCTTTGCTCATTTTCAGTCTCCTTTTTATTGGTATCTCTATGGGGCTTGTTGACAGTGTTAGTATAATCGGTAGATGGTCGCTACCTGTGAGAGGTCCTTTTTTTATATGGTAATTGAAAAAGGCTTTGTTGTTAGTAAAAATTTTGTCTGGTGTCGACTGTGTATTGTGATTTCTCCAGGTTGGAAAGTTAGGGCCTAGATGATTGATTTTCCCTAGGTTTATTAACTGATTAAGGGCGTTTCCTACGGCGCTATTATTTGCAATGTCGAAAATCCTGTGTCTTTTCTTATAGTCTCAAAAGATGTACAACGAAAGACGAAAGTCGTCTAGTGAAATTTGGTGAAAACATACTCCGAAGGGCTAAACTTTTGGTACGCTCTGCCTTGTGGCAGGGGGCTCTCATAAAGTTTCACGAGTTATACTTAATTTTCGTACAAAACCGAGACACGACTTTTGTCTTTGATTGTACATAGGGGGACTATTGTTAACCAATTTTAATAGGTCTTCTATAGGTAAGTAGGGTCGTCTCGGTGGCAGATAAGTAGTAGCAATGATTACGTCTCCTTGAGTTGCATTTATTTTTATTGATAGAAATTCATCCTGGAAGTCATCGATTAGCTTATATTTTAAGTTTCTTTTGACCGCTATAGCTACTCCGTCATTTATCTCGCCAGATTTATTTCTTTGGTTTACATAACAATTGAGTAGTTTTATGATGTTGTTGACTTTCTCACCGTGACCGTTTATTAGTAAAATGTTAGGGTTAATTTCTTGATATATATTACTTAGGTTAACTCTCTCAGTGTTCAGGTTCTTACGTTATGTTGTATTCTTAAAGTTCTAACTGTTTGTCTGTTGTCCATTATTTCTCAAACTTGGACTGTGGCAGTTGTAGAGGAGACCTATCATCCTGTTTCCCATTTTTAACTCTTCTAAACTCTGACAGGTCTAGTATTTTAAAGTCATTGGTCGTCATCTTTAACTTGTCCATAAAGATTAGTGTCCAAACGTATTCTTCGTTTAGGGATTTTTCTTGATATGTCCACTTGCATAGACTTCCTTCGCAGATGTTACCTATTGTCCCTCCTTTTGGCCTCGATGTTGGGATTCCATGTTTTGGTGCAGTGATCAGTCTCCATATTTTCTTTATCCTTTTTCTTGTAGACTGTCCTTTTGTTGTTTCTGTCTTCTCTTTGTCACTTCTAGTCATTTGTCTGGGGTCTTTATCAGTTAATTGTATTTCTTCAGTATCAGCTGTTGCTCCTTGTCCATACCTTTTTCCTAGCTGTAGCCTTTCTTTCAGTTCACTTGAGTATGTTGCCTGAAAGAATTTTTCGAATTCTGGATTTTCTGGAAATAACATCTTTGGTAGGTTATTCAATTTAAACATTTTCCTTAACCCATCATTGTATGATCCGGGTGCAGTGATATTGTGCAGATGTGCGTGGATCATACTGATCATTACCTTTTCGTGTATTGGTTCGCTTAAGTTTAAGATGGTGGATTTGGTCTGCGAGCCTCTTGGACAGCTCTCTTGGCTATTTCAACGTACTGTATGTCGTGTCTTTCTTTTCTTGTTCCTTGTACTATACTTTATCATATGCTTTTTTATTGGGCATGCCATTGCTTTCGTCCTGTGTCCTAATATATGTATTCCCGTTTTTCTTACAGTTGAGACAGCCAACATGTGGGTTGTTACATTCAGTGTAGGTATGGTCGTCGCCTGCACAGTCTGAACAATACTCTTTTTCTTTTACTGGACAGTCTCTCTTTGTGTGTTCTTCGTACTTGTAACAAGAAAAACAAGTTTTCAGATTGATGAATGTTTCCTTCTTTATTTGATGAGGTGTTACAGATATGTAATACTTTTTCAGCCATTGAAACTTCTTCGAAGGTAATCTTAAAAACATGAGTTTAATCTTTTATCTCGATAACTTCCTCGATCTTCATCCAAGTGTTTTGACGTTCCAATTCACCTTTCAGATCTTCAGATGTTTTCCTCTCGATCTCCTGGTCGGTTTGGCGAACAAAAACTGACATTTTTGCTTTTTGTTCTGGGGGCATGACAACAAGAAGTCCTTCGTTGTAAAAACTAGCTTCTTCTGAGAGGATTTTGTCTGAATAAAAGTCATCTTTGGAGATTACTTTGAAACCTTCGTTGGGACTAAATATTTTTTTTTTAATGGGACTTGTAATTTGTTATACTGTAGGTGATTTCTGCCACTTTTCCTCTTCCAATAGGGTGTCCCTTATCTCTATGTTTAATCCTAATGCTTGTGGTCTTCCCTGTTTACCTTACACTCCTGCCTATGATACAGGGCTCCTGCCTGGGAGCAGTGACCCTGTCCCTCCCCCCTTCTTGGACGGGCGTTGGGCTCGTAGGGTTCTGCGCCCAGGTTACCTGTGTCTATTTATGTTGCCATCTACTGGTGACCCCCAGACAATGGGTGCCCTGCACTATTTCAGGTTCCCTTGCCGGATAAACCGCATAGCTAACTCCCGCCTCCCGTTCAAGGAATGGAGTGCATGAGGGAGATGAAAAGAAGGAAAGTGGGGACAGTGATCCTGCCACGCCACATTCGGTCAGCCAATCAGAGCATCGCAGTAAACGTTCATGTATCACGCACCCTGGGCACCGCTGATTGGCCAATTCAGGACGTGGACGCATGGGGAGTAGTCTAAGTTTTGGGGATCCCAAATATATGATTTTCAGATCCTTGATTGTTTCTCGTGCAATTTGAGATCGTACTTACACGATCGCCATGATGGGTAAGGACAACCGCTAGGATTGAGTGCCCAATCACAACGAAACTGCAGATTACTTAACCAAGCAGCAGAGAAAAGGCAGGCCCTCACAGCTCCAGGTCCAGAAGTTTCACTCAATTTCCAGGGTTGTTGTGTTGTTGTTGAGATTGTCGAACCGTAGTCCGACACGGGCCTTTGCCTGTAGGCGGCCCGTTTGGTGGTTCCGGTTGGAGCTCTTGGAGCAGCCAGACCGGATTGAGGATATGAGGTTGTCCTACCTGCAGATATGAAAGGATACTGCAGGTTTGCAAGTGTGAGCGGACCCTCCGTCAGTGAACGCTTATCACCAACCCCCACTCTTGGACGTGGTCAGTTTCGAAGTGGCGTGCCCCCCGAACAGGGGTCCGCACTTGCTGGGGGAGGATACTTCCTGAGCTATCTGGGTGGTGGGTATCGTGTGATGACCCGTAGAAGGTGGTGAATGTGGTTTGTTTGGGCCTTTCGGGTTAGAGTGGCCGCTGGTGTTGTGTGTTCTTGGAAGTTTCGAATTTTGTTTCGGAGACCTTGTGTGACTTCGCAGTTGAGGAGATAGTGTTCCAGTGGGTTGGCCGCTGGCTCCTAACAGTAGGTGCATTCCCCGACGTCATTTCCGATCATCTGCTAAGTGCACTTGTAACCTAATCGTAGTCGATGAAGGCTAACTTGGGTTTGTCTTCGTGTTTTCTTGTCCGCGAAAGGTGGTTCCCCTTTTGTAACCGCCAGGTACCATTTGGCTGATTGGGACCAGCGTTAAATGCGTGAAGGAAGCTCTTTTGGATGTGGAGCTTGGTAGTCCTTCTGAGATGATTCTTAATCTGTTGCACGCTTTCTGGAACTTGAATGTGTATGCTTCTAAAACGTGTGGCTGCCTTGGCTGCTTCGTCTGCCATGCCATTTCCCCCGATCCCTACATGACTGGGAATCCAGTGTAAGACGACTGGGCGATTTTGTCTTTGGAAGTCTTGTAGCTGTGTGAGGATCGAGGTTATGATGTGGACGTTGTCTCTTGGTTGACTGTGTTGCAGCGCCTGCATGGCCGTTTTCGAATCCGTGTGAATTATGATGGACTTGTTGTGTTGTGTTGCAGCGTGTTGTAGGGCTTTATATACAAAGGTGACCCACATAACATTAGGTCAGGTCAATAACATGGTAAACACTAATCCACACACCACCACCACCGCACACGAAATCAAGCTTATAAAATATGAGCTACGTAACAAGTAAGGTCAAGTCTGGTAAAAAACTTGAGACCCGCTAATCATTTATCCTACATCTACCTTAAATGCTTTCAAAGCATTTTTAATCTTGAGCCACTGCCAAATAAATTTATGTAACAAATCAGTTTTGTACAGACCATCACTAAGCTTTATAGAATTAATTTCCCCAATCAGACATGCATCAACCAGGAGTCTTTCTGTGGCACATGTCGATTTAAACACTTCTATTTTTTTCCCAAATCCATGGGATGGTTATTGTTCCTTAATTGAACCAAAAGTGCACTACATTCAGATGCTGTTCGTATATATACTTGTGGAATTTTATTCTAAAGTTGTAATGTTTTCCCAGTCTATCCTACATAATCTCCATTACAATTGCTACATGGAATGCAGTAAACAGTTTCATTTACATTCAAGGTTGGGCTGTTCTTAATTAATGCATTAGTAATAGTTGAGTCATACTTAAAAACAACATTAATGTTTAGTAATTTAAGGGAGTGAATAGACGGGACAAATTCATTGCGATAAGGCAGTCAAATTATTCTTAATCGAAAAATTAAAATGGCTAAAAAATCCATTTATTGTACTTATACTAGGCAAGTTCCCACATTTAAGAATATTTTGACTCTACCTTATCGCAATGAATATTGTTATAAGTAGTTGAGTGGTTACCTACGTGTGTATTGGTATACTTGCTCGATTTGGTAGTTGGGTTTAGTGTAAGCCTTTCTAAACGTTTTTGAATGTAAAGTGTACTGATAAAAGTTGATATTGTATCTGATGTTGTTGGTATATAATATGAAACCGTGTCTTTAGCTGTAGGGAGCTGAAATTATCTAAAAAGTGACGCGTATATCAAGCAGTAGTCCTCCCCACACTGCTAATTGGCAGCGAGACATGGGTTACATACAGTATTACAGTAGGCACATAAAGGCACTTGAAAACTTTCACCAACGGAGTCTACGTTTCATCTTCCAAGTTCGCTGGGAAGACCTGTCGGGAAATTAGGGAAATATGAGGGTCAACCACCAAAGAATTGCAATAGTAATTAAACCAGTATTATTTAACTCAGAAATAAGTCTGAAATAACACATGAGAAGTATAATTAAATTCAAGTATGTGATCAAAGCTAACTCTGCATTATTTCAAAATTGCTCCTGAAAGAATATATCATATTCCAATTAGAAATTGGATAATTAATTTTGATACTTGAATAACATTGTGTTTTTCTGGATTGTTTAAAAATGTTATAAAAGGACGTACAGTAAAGCAAAATTTGATTTTATAATATAGATGTGTTATTCAGTATTAATGCAGAACTGAACGAAATTGACATGCAAACTGTGCGAATATTCAAGAAACTTATCAGTCATTTGTTTTACAAGATATCAAAATACCTCACTGCGGAAAACTAGGAACTGTATAGAGAAAAATAATGTACCTCAACATGATAATTAGGGCCACTATATAAAAATGAATCATAATAATAATTATGTGTATACCATAAGTAGGTGAGAATATCTGAGGAGTTGATTATTCATTCATCAACATCCTCAGCATCTGAATGTGACATGTTTGTACAAACACCTCTGCAGTGGTCACAGCCTGTGGAGCAATCGAATCCATTCTTGCGGTATGTACACTGTCTAGTATTGCACCCAGCTTTGCAGTTACATCTGACTACTTCAAGCAAACATGTGGGACCTGGTGGTCTGTCTGTGAGAACTGGAAGAAACTTGTTACCTTGTCTGTACCACCCTCCGTCTTCTGGTGACATACTAGTTGCATTACCCATCCACCCTGAACTTGTAAATATACACGCAAACTGTGATATGCTACAGCAGCTGATGAAGGTTGCACAAATGATGTACTACTGCTTACCCTTTGGTAGAGTTGTTCTAACCTAAGAAAATTCAATGTGTAAACTTGGAGACCTTTGTAGATTTGAACTAATGCACTTTCCCCAGCTTAATAATATCTGCCTGTGTACTGTCACGTTTAGAAAACACCTGTGCTCTCTCTAGGAATACCTTATGTGTGTGAATTAAATTGAGGCCTATCTTCTTGCCCACACCATAGAAAGAATACCCTAGAATAGCATGCACAAACAAAATGTTATCACAGACTTCTGAACCAAACATTGTTCGCATTACTTCCATATTCCAGCATCGTGGGGCTCTTTTGCTGCCTTGACGAAGTTCAGGTCTGAAATATATGGATGGAGCACAACACAATTAGAATATCTGTGTCATCAGCAACCACGATTGTAGGCTTAGTAGGAGTCTTATGAGAAGTAGCAATGGCATTCTGAACGATAACCAGGTCAGCATCAGCTCTGGCATGTTTAACACAACAACCTGATTGAGTCAAATGATCAGCTAGCAGGTAGATGAAGTTCTGTTTATTAACTACATTGTAGAGGAAATCATCTTTCTTTCCTTGGAACACCGTGCAACCAGATACTTTTACACTAGCACCAACATACTTCATGCCTCGTCTTAGGTGAGTCAAATCTTTAGTTGATGGTCCCTCAGGATATCCGTCAAATAAGACTATGGCTCTACCATAATGAGATGAGACATACCTTGTGTAGGCTTGACAGAGATCATCATATGACATTCCCTGGCTCCACCTTAATCTATGGAACAATGCACCGCCATCCAGTACATATTGGACATCACTTGATGGAGTAGGTATATCAGGTGGCATCATCTTCCACAGTGCATCAGCCAATGCAGACTTTATTGCGAGTCTTGGAGTTATCCTGTTCTCAAAGAGTGCGGGTGGATAACTGTAGAGTTCATATTCAAATGCTTCGGCTAGATTGCCATTTTGTGAGACTACAGTAACAAGTCTCTGGAACAAGAGCCGCGGTTCAATGATAATATCATCATCTTTATATTTTACAGCATTCTTACTCTTGAGAGGGATCACTTATTCTTTACGTTTGAAAGAGTGTTGTGTTACATTTTTCCCAATCATGTTTTGAAGGACTTTATTACCAACATCTGATGTTTGATCAGCATTAACGGATTCATCTGCTGACACCCCAGTAACCAAACTCTACAGTTCATGATTATCTGTGAATGGATTCCTTGAAGTCAAGAATCTATCCATCTTGTGAGTATCAGACATATCCCTTATCATTCTGGTATTTGATGTGTCGATGTGTTGCTCGCTAGTTTCATAGGTGACTAGTTGAAGTTGAAGAATCATAGGCCCTCTTACGATTGGATTTTTCTATACAGTGAGGGTTACAGGTAATGTAAACTCTGCAACAGTCCTGGTGAACATATTGCCCAGGAATAGCATAAATGTCATCATGCCTTGCCTCATATGCCTTGTTAATGCCATCGCAACCCTTTTGTGTTACTTTAGATCTTAGCTGGTCTGAAGATATGGCTTTCTGGCAAAATACACACGTGAGCTCTTCTTCATCCACCCTGACTCAATCTGTAAAAGAGATGTTCTCTTTTCAATAACCGTCAATGATATGCCTACAAGAAATGGTGAGCCCGTAGGTAACCGTAGGTTTCATTACATTCCTATCAAACCTGCCATGTGCTGTAATTCCGAAAATATTGAGAATTGACAACTAGGTCATTTGATAATTTATCTTTATTTATGTCTCAGGAATACACCCCTTGAATTATAAAAGGTATTTACGGAACACACTGTCTATGTGTATCGAGAGTTTAAGGACAATGATTTGAAAGCTCATGAAGGTTTAAATAAAGGATCGAGCGAAGATTGAAGATTGTTGGTATTCAGAACGCTGGCTTTAGCCAACACAAAGATTCAAACAGGGTTTGAGATCGGAATTGTCGATCCTCGCGTTAATCCAGCCAGGAGGCAGGTTTATTGATTGATCCGTCAAGTAATTCATCATGAATTTTGACAGAGCGCAGTTTTCGGCGATATCATCAAATTGTAAATTTTATAGAGATAGGCAGAATCCTTTCAATTTTTATAATGAAACGCAATTTAATAACGATTTAGATTCAACAAGGGAGATTTCCTTGATATTTTCCGTGATATGGAGCATCTACTTGACAGACCTGTTAGCTATGGTTCACCTCTACCTCCCATTCATCAGCTGATGATTGCTTTGAGATTCTTCGCAACGAATAGTTTCCGGGTAAGAAAGATTCTGGTTACTGAATGAGTTATGGTAATGTGTTACAACACTTTCGTGTTTAAGGTCCATGTAGATCAAGCGGGTAAATGTAAAGAACGCTGACGCTTCTTTATCTTGAGTGTTTTTCTTTAGGAAAACTATTTTGATGTATTTTCATTACAATGAATCAATGTTGAGTGCAATTTGATTTGAATGTATTAAAAAAGGGAAGTCTTTTCTTAACATTGCTAATCAGGGGAATTGTGGGGTAAGAGAACAGAAAGAAACTTAACCTAGCCAGGTTATGACGCCCTGCATTGATTCATCTTGCTTTGGCTATGAATATCGACAACTGTCCCGGATTATATCTACAATTTGTATATAATTGTTCTTCCTCTATGAATTTCATTATCATATAACAACACAGCCACGTCATAAATCATTATAATTTGATCATAATCTGATTGTAATTATAGTAATAGAAGCAACTTTTGATGTACAAGGAGAGATTTCTCCACCTCCGTAAAAAATCGTCGAGTCATAGTTGCCGCCATAATCTTGTAAACATTACTCTTAATGGTGACTGGCTGTCGTAATGTTGTAGATGAAACATGGTTGCCTGGAATTTCAGTGTTCGAATCCTTGCTTGTAACTGGAGAAAATGCAAGAGATTACCCGGTACGGGGCTCAAGCCAATGTTCCAAATACGTATAATCCATTGCAGGAAATCTCGGCTCGATGAATCCTGATTCGCACGCCTGAGCCGAACTCAAGTCCCAGGGTCAAACTACCGTTCTGAATTCAGGTCTGAATGTACGCTGTCCAGATTATGATGTTCCGTACTGTACACGAGTTTAGTTTATATTAATTGACCATTTGTAATGCAAAGTGCCACATTGACATTATAATTCACACTAAATAACTTTAATTTATTATGTGTAATGTAAAATCTTGAAATGTCAACCCTATCCTTCCTGAAGCAGTTAACGAACCTGCTCTATTTGTTGTTTGTTACCTATACTCCCAGGAACTTAAAAAGTACTGTTATATTAAGTTAAGCAACCCCATGTTCATATTCCATAATATATTATATAGCTGCACTTAATTAATGGTGGCTTTATCGGATTTCAACTGAACCCATAAACATTTTAGTTGCTCTGTGTGCCATTTGGCCCGCATGTGCAACATTGCAATATATATATATATATATATATATATATATATATATATATATATATATATATATATATATATATATATATATATATATATATATATATATATATATATATATATATGGCAACTTAGATCAGATCAGGAGGCTAGCAGAGGAGTGTTACCGAGTTGGGTGGCCGTCGAAGAGTAATCGCTTGTTACTGTACTGTACAATTTGAAAAGCCCTACAGCTGTATTGTTTGTACATACAAGAATGTGGCGTGATGTTGACTGTCGTGTCGTCATATAGCAAGAATGACAGTAAGACCCACCACTCGACATAAGTGTGCATTACAAAACATAAAAGAATGTTTCAATCGCCGTCCGTGTCGAAATGCCTTGTCACCACCCATCTCGATAGACATGCAACATGTTTATACATACGCGTAATATACGTAGATACATTAACAAGAATCAAAACTTACGAATAGCTAATTTACCTTAATTACTGTATACTTTGTTACGAACCACGCCATCTATTGTCCTGATCTACCTACCCAGCACCACGAGCAACGCCATCTAGGGACGAAACCCGAGTATGACTACTCTTAGTTACCACTCCGGGGTTTCCCTTCTCCATATCCTGGTTGTTGCGTCACCTCCTCCAAGTCTTCTTCGTCAGCTCCAGTTCGATGAGAGTTCAGTTCACTCTGGGAAGTGACCACAGGATCACCTATCCTGGAAACCTACGGCACAGTGACTACCTACCGTCTTCTACAATACTCAGCCTTACTCGTCAGCCATCTCAGCTCCGCACTTAAGTATTTGTAATCTTATATTGCCTCCCCCACGTCCACTTGCTTCAAATTATTGTATGTTGTATAAATATGTATATACTGTTAATGTTTAGGTTAAGTATGGTTAAGGGTAAATTATAGAAAGCTTAATATTTTGTTAAGGAATTTATGGTACTTTATTATACACAACAAAAACTCGCATCCTTTGTCTACCCTTTTATAGTCCGATTGTCTTTGTTTTTTTATTGTTGTTGCCTGTTGGGATCTGGGTAGACTTTTAACTATATTCTAAATCCCCAACTCGTAACAACTTGTTGACTCGTGAATACGTTGACAGCTCTGAGCTGTTGAGGCAAATAAGTACATACAGTATATACAGCAACAAAACTCACCATTCTGAATTCATATCCATCTCGTGTTGTTTCTTCGTCTGCATCCATCCAGGGGTTCTTTCACAAATCCGTTTAATATTAAGCACACCATTGCTCATAAAGTTCCTGGGACCATTTATGTAGTAAACTGCGATCTCTTAAAACTGCAACAACTTCTAGACGAAGGAAAGTGTGTCGCGCCGTCACCCCTTGTATCGAATGTTCTTATAATTTCATGTTTTCATTGTCCCTTGTTGCCTCCATTAGGGAATATGGAAATAGCACCTTCAGCCCGGCCGTCCCTCCATATGTGTGTACGGTAATAATACTATTAGTGTTAGCTAGGACGGTACAACAGCTCTGTCTCAAACTGATAACTGGAAACATGGTAAGGATTGGAGGGAGCTGAGGGAGCCAATTTCATAAGTTCCTCTAGGTAAATGCGTTTCAGTAGTATTGCTACACTGCCATTCAGTGATACATTGCCTCGGTTTATAGTAGACAAGGGTTTGGCATGGGTCATGTGGTGCTGGCAGGATTTTTCACGGAAGTTGTAGGACCTCACTTGTACTGTACTGTGAAGATCGCGGCCCTCGGCTGTATTCAATGAGCATGGGACTCCTCACCTGTTACGTGTTATTGTAGGACCCATGGTGGTCAAAACGCAAGTGTGTGTGTGTGTGTGTGTGTGTGTGTGGTGATGATACTAAGGAAGAGGAAGTTCAAATCCTTCCTATGTTACGATTTAGTCTTAGACTCTTAGAGGATCTCCTGATAGACTTCATTATGGAACACGTTAGAATCTCATTGCAGAATATAATCTATTTTCATAATTTATATCTAAATTTATGAAAGAGAAATATCATCCCAGTAATCAAGTATATAACCCAACATGTGCAGTATTTCACAAAAAATAATACACCCTTGAACTATAGTGCAAATGATAAATTTTATATTTTATGAGAAAGTCAATGATGACGGATATGAAGAATTTTATGATGATGATGATGATTAAAATGTCATTTTATTGGCAAAGATGCCTAATAAAGATTATGTAAACTATGATTTACGTGTTATGTAATGTACAAGATTACTGT
>NW_024718273.1:10514799-10529411 GCF_018991925.1 Homarus americanus | reverse complement strand
AATCTGTGATGAACCATACAACCAGTGTTATCAGAATATATTTTTCATAATTAATAGCTCAAATTATTTGTGAATGTAACCGTTTAAAATCATTTTTCTTTATGCATGGATGAGTATGGAGATGAGTTATGAAGATGTAAAGTTACATGAAGGACTCCAAGCTACAGATTGCTGATAACTGTAGTTTCTCTATAGGACAAGATAAGTCAATTTGTATCTTATAACTAAGGCTACAGTTATTCCAGAATAATCATGAATAACTTAATTGTATGTGTTGTAATGATGAGAAGGTTTGAGGGTAGATGCATAAATTTTCAAAAGAATTCTTATCCAGGATAAGGTGAAGTAAATTTATTGTAAATAGTAAAAATTTAAAACTTTGCATGGGTTAATCAAGTTCTCTTACCTATTAATTATTGTGTATTATTGTCATATTGACCTGTGATATTCTCACCTTGACGAATGTTCTTCCCAATTAAACTTCAAATACTCATCCAATTTCAGGATCATAATAAACACTGTGCAGACATGTAAAATATAAAATATAATAATAAAAATTTACTACTTTATATGTATACATTACCCAACTCTTATAGATTATGATATCTTACATAATAAATAAGGGCACCTAACTAACATGGCATAACTAGACAACACAAATAAATATAATTAGCCACCTGGCATAACAAACATATAACACAATATATTCAGACAATAAAAACTATACTACAACCTAACCTAACATATATTAGTAACATACTTTAACCACAAAATACAGACAACTCGTTACTCCCCTACCAGGACATACACGTATAATGAAAATATTCCAATAAAGGATAAATCCTAACTTAGCCTTCCCTAGTTATATAACATGGTATAACCACAGACAAAACCTAATTACATTAAATCCAAGATCTAAGAGGGTGAACCCTACTGATTAATGCCGACGATGTGGTCTTGTACACAACTAGAGACCTCCAAGTGGACTATACTCTTATTCCCTGCCAGTCCCTCACACGAGACTTCCATCAACAAGCTTCCCGGTCTGGCATAATCCACTCTCTAACACACACTCGGCCGGGGAGATTTGGATAATCTTATATTACACGATACTCTCTCACCTCCAGTGAAGTTCACACCGCGACCTTCTGACACCCTCAGCCTATCAACCAGTCGGAAGCCACAACCTTGGCTAGCAGCGGAGATTTCAACCGATCATGAGGGTTCCCTATATTATGTCATGCTCATAACAATTATATTATAATGCATTATGTAAAATAAAAACTAATTTTGAACACCCAAAACTCAGTTTTACCCCGAGATCGGAGGAGTGTAATGCAACTAATTTAGTTTCAACTTATTCAATACTAAATTTAAATTTTATTGATGTTCAAAACTTTGTATTTTTAAATATGAAAACTGAGTAACAATCTATCTTATTAGTGATATTTTCGATGGTATAAGGTAAAATAGAGATTGAAAACGTTGTTTTAACAGCTAGTGGTACCAGAGCTTACCAATTGCCTACAACTCAATATCAACTTGAATTACCTTGTCTGAATAACAAAGAATAAAGGTGAATACTCAGATATCTGGTAGTAAATACTACATTAGCTCTCTCTACTCCTCGCTGTCAATGGTTCTCTTTTGTCATCATCCACCTTCCTTCACCATCTGTCACCATCCTGCCACATCTATCACAATCCTTCACGGTCTAGTTAGTCTCTCTCGGTGTATTTTGTGAGGTATATATTGTCTAAATTAGAAAACTTTGAAATAAAAAGAGTCGAGATTAATTATTTTTATTCATCTGTTTCTTTTTCCTCTTTTCCGTCTTTTCATTCTGTTTCGCTTTCTTTTAATTCTTGCACGAAACATCTCTCACGTTATAACTTCACTATTGCATTCATTATTATTATTATTACCTTTAATTACTAATAATTATGTTGTACAGGTTGCGAATAATATACAAAGGCTCGTGATATACAAAAGCTCGCAATGTACAAAAGCACAAAACGTACAAACGCTCGTGATGTACGAAGGTTCGTAATGTGCAAATGATCGTAATATACAAAAACTCGTGTTGTACAAAAGCTCGTAATTTACAAACATTAGTATGTGCCAAGGCTCGTAATGTACAAAGGTTCGTAATGTACAAAGGTTCGTAAAATACAAAGACTCGCAATTACAAAGGCATATGATATACAAAGTCTCGTAATGTGCAAAGGCTTGTGATGTATAAAGGCTCGTGATGTACAAAGTCTCGTAATGTAAAAATGCTTGTAATGTGCAGTACATAGCTTGGTGATGTACACATACGTCCTGAGTACACAGACTTGTAACATATATAGATTCTTGATGTAAATAGGATCATGATGTATACAGTCTCGTGATGTACACGTGCTCGTGATGAACACAGGCTTTGATGTACACAGGCTCTTACATCTGTTAACCCCTTCATGGAAAAGGGTTATTTTGCTCAAAGGTTAAAACATCATATTTAAGGAATTAAATAATTTCTGATTGGGATTATTTTTTATATGAAATATTCAAAGAACTACAAAAAGTTAACCATTGAATTTATTAATTATATTTAGGTGGTTTGCATCGTACTGTAAGTGTTTAAAAAACGCTTCCATTTACTACTATAAATAACTTCATCATCCTCTTTTGTACAACTGCTGTTTTTGTGAACCCTGTGCTGCAATACACGTCTCCATATTCACAAACAAACGTGGAAATACACAGACTCGCGACAAATAAATCAGTTAGGTAGATGCATACACTTACAACCATACATAAACTGGTTAATAAACAATCAGAAGGCATTGCATATATTCCAATAGAGATCACAAATAAAAATATATTAGCCAAAGAATGCAAGGCTAGTCATCCAACCTTAAAGAAATCGTTCTAACTCTCTTCATAGCATCAAAATTAATTCTTAAGAGTCAGAGAGAAAAATTTAACACCATTGACCAGGTTAATAAGTTTTCTGCTGTGTGCTACTGGTGTGACTTGCAGGGGTGTCATACTCCTACGTTGTAAGTTTTGGTGTGTACTACAGGTATATAAGATTCCCACCTCGTAAGGCTCGACTGAACCTCCATCTCCGGTCTCATTTTCAAGTTTCAGAAGAAAACTGACCAAAAACCCTGACACATTCTCACGCTCAGGTGAAGATATTTCCAGAGAAACGACGCTGGAAGAAAAAGTTAAGAGGATTTTCTGGAACTATTTCGTGCGTGTGTGTGTGTGTGTGTGTGTGTTTGGTTCGGCCCTATTACTTTAATCACGGTTATTTAACCGAGGGTTAATCCTTGTCACTTGCACCTTTAACGCCTGTAAAATATATTCTCTGTGTCATATGTTTTGTTTTTTTCTCACCTTTTTCCAATCACTACCTTTACCTGTGTAACTATCATCTTCTACTAACAATCTCCTTACAAGGAAACATCAGCACCCCTTATCTCGTTAATTACTCCCACTAACAGTGTAAACACCACTCCTTGATTCATTAATTTTATTATATTTTTGTTAGCATTAAGGTATTTTTTTTTCATAATGGTTAAAGCCTCTGAGAAGGTTGTTTCACTGTAAACATCATTAGTGTATTTCCTTTCGTTTTCTGTCAACAAACACAGGACCGTTGGTTCCTAATTAGTTGTGATTTTTTTATACTATTTTAAGCTAAACTTCTTTTAAATGATACATATGAAAGTTACAAAAAGAAATTTAATTATAGTTTTTTTTTTTATTTAAAGGAAAGTTTTAATCCTATCGTTCTTAGACATCAAAGGAAATTCAAAACACTGACGTCATGACAGTTAAGTAATATAAGCAGGTAAGGTACGAGGCTACGAGCCTTTACAATGTTACGGCAAGAGGAAAACAAATGCTGACTCCTTACTGTTATTGCTGGCTGATTTGGTTTGGTCACCCATCAGTGTCATCTTCACACTTTTCCTGATTACTCTCTCTGCCTCCTTACATAATCCTCTACCTGTCCACAACTATACAGTATATATATTCCGTGATAGCCTCTAATATTCCCCACAAGCACTCATTAGCATTTATCCAACTTATTCTAATCAAATTTTTACATCACAATATTTTGCTCGTATTTTCTATTCATTTAAAACTCAAATCACCCCTTTTAAAACATGGGAGATAATGCCACGAAAATCGAATAAATAAATAACAAAAAGATCAAGAAACAAGTAATTATATTTGTTTCAAGTTATAGACTCCGAAAAATGCAGGAACATCCACCAAGTCACTCGCCCGCTCTCGTCGCTGGTTCTCCATCATGTTAATTATTCTCAAGACACAGTCAGTCCAGCCGCTGTGTGTGTGTTGTGTTAACCTCAAATCCTCATTCCTCATATTTCCTCTCCTGTGACCTTTTTCTTTCTGTCGTCTGATATTTCCAGTTACCCTTTCTGATGATAAGCAAAAATACTTTGATACTAACCATTCCAACATCCTGCTTGCCAACCATCCTAATATCCTGCCTGTCACCCATCTTACTACTCTGCTTATCAACCATCCGTGTATCCTCTCTATCAACCATCTTACCATACTATCTGCAAACCATCCTAGTGCCTGCTGTCACACAACTACCGTCACAACCTGTCTGCCAATTAGTAGTCTTACTCACTCCAGCTTCCAGTCAGCTACAGTATATGGCAGTTGGATGAGCTGCCTGCACGTCCTACAGTCTCCTGCAGCATCACAACGACAAAATCGGAGTCAATTTGTATTCATGTATAAAGAAATAGCGGCCATGAATACATGAGCTCAGACAACCATAAAGGTTCATCAAAAGTTATCACACACACGCGGTGGTCGTCGAGTTTTTCACAAAATATAGAGAATTTTCTCACTCCCAGAAAACATTCAAAACATCCATTCAGGACTGTACCAATATTTCAGAAGTAGAGTAATATTTAGAGACCAGTTTAAAACAGACGCAAGTGAGTAGATGTGAAATAATAAATATTCATCCTCTTCTCTCTTTTAAGACATGCAGTGAGTCGAGGAGACGGATATCTACAGTAGACATATGGAGTATCGTCATCCAACTCCTCATCTTGGGTTTTTCGTGTTCCTCGCACCAGCATTTTTCACTGGCTGATGACACAATACCACTTAGATAGATCTGTATTGATTTTCAGGTTAGTCTAAACATATGTCTGGACTTTAGCCGAAGATCTGCAGGACTAACACTTGAGTGACCAGTACTATCACCACTATCGTTCACCCGACACACGCTGGCACAAAGAAAAATTACAATTTTATTCCAAACGAGTGATGCAGTGGTCGTTAGTTTATAAATCCGAAGTGACACATGAAGCCTCGTAATGAGAAAGAGGTCACGTTTAATAGTTTTATTTCAGTGCCTCAATATAACGTATACAATAGTATGTACAGTAATATGAGGTATGTTAAGTGAAAATTATATAAATATTCTCCAACTCTAATACAATAATTGATTTAGTTCCTACTACATATCTTAATGAGCTTCATGTATTGATGATACTCTAGACAGGCGAATGTGTGAGTTCCCCGCTTTCCTTTCTCCGGTAACTGATATATTACTCACACCTTATAGCCCCTTGCAACTTGATTTGGGTCATGGACTCCGTGGAGAGCTAGACACTGGTGGAAATGTGTCTAGAACCGAAGGAAAAGCCAGACACTAGTGGAAATGTGTTATGAAGGCAGGAAAGATGTATCCACTGGCGGAAGTGTGTTGGTGACTCCGGGATGCTTGGATACGCTAGTGCTCTCGACTCAGCACTATATAAAGGAGTGAGTTTTGGTGTTGTAGAGTTTTGTATATAGAGCTCTCATTTTTATATTTATTTTCATCTGACTTTAGGTTTGTTTACATTTTCAGTATTTCTTCGTTTCCCACAATATTTCTTTCCCCTCACAATTTATCCATTTATAATACATAACCTTAACAATATACTCACCCTTTATCTCTGTTTATCCAGCTAGCTATCTTTTTCCTATCCCTGTGTTCCCCTATCCGCTATCTCTCCATCAGGTACATCCTCTCCCACACAATTTCTTCATAAATGTTTCTAATCCCGGATTCCTTCATCTACCACCCTCCCCCTCCCTTGCAGCCAGTCAATATCCTTAAGAGCGATATCTCCATCACATACCACGACAGACTCACAACAGAGGCCTACAAGTACCTCGGGTTGAATTACGGCTCTCCAGTTATCACACCATCAACAGAGATGAAAGTTGTTTCGGTACAATATTGCATATGGCATCCTGAGAAGGGTGTGACATGCCATCAGGTGTTGTGTAATATAAGAGTTATATGAGTTACGGAAAAATGTGTTGAAAGTGAAGAGAAAAGGAAAGAGATAACGGAATTTTCTTCTCGATGATGATGATGATGATGATGGTGTACGTCAATTAATATTATATATATATATATATATATATATATATATATATATATATATATATATATATATATATATATATATATATATATATATATATATATATATATATATATATATATATATATGTATATATTTCATGTAAATCCACAATGAAAACGTGGATATAGTTTGATAACGGAGTACCTTAGCTATAAAGACGATATTAAGGTAATTCTGTTGTTTCCATTTTCCCGTGTGATTTTATCAAGATATATATATATATATACGTTCCTCAAAATAACTCGGAATCAGGTTTGCGGATTAACACCTTATTTCATAGTTTCTAACGGTTAATACATTAATTTACGGTAACAGCGTCGCTTATTTGATATTAAGCCTGCCATGGTTACGGTTAGTAGGTAAGATATACAACTGCTCGGATGTCTTATCATTATTATTATTATTATTATTATTATTATTATTATTATTATTATTATTATTATTATTATTAATAATAATATAGTAGTAGTAGTAGGGTACGGTAGGCCAGTGGAAGGTTTGCCCTGTAATGAGTGATTGTCAGACCAAACCTTACAGCCCAGAATTATGTCACATATAACAGCAAGTACACCACAGACCTCGTGGTACCACCGCATTCCAGGTTGACACACCTCAGGTCGACCCAAGGGACTTGACCTTGCCCGCTAATGACGTGAGCCGGTGACCTACAACCGCACCTAGCCAAGACACCTGGCCAGGACCACACCTGCACACAATTATCCAGATCAAACCAGTTTAGTGTTAATTGTTAGAGGTCAGAAGCCGGCTGGGCCGACCCCATATAAAGGCCCTACAGTCCCGTCCACGGGCATTCCATTCAATATTCCATATTCTTTGGTCATACTGATTCTCATTCTGGTTGCTGTCATCTCTCTCCCGTTCGGGTCGTCACTCGGTTCACTAAGCAGAGTCACGCAAGTCCCCTCCCCAGGTCGGGAGGGAGACTTCCCGACCAGACCCCAGCTAAGCAGAAGCCTCTCATAGGAGGCAGCCCAGCCAGCACCCACTGGGCCTACGTCAGGGTACACGTGAGTCTTGTCAGAACGTCCTAGGGTGAGTTACCTACTGTGGGAAGTGTATTCATTCAGGTGTGTCCGAGAGTCAGTGTCAAGTAACGTAAAGCATGATGTGTTAGTACCCCGATATAATAGTGATATTAATGTGTCCATGTCATTGAGTGAAGTAATAAATAGTTGTATCAAGAGGTGTTTAACAAGTTGTCCCTTTAAGAAGTAATATATGTGTATTGACATACGAGATAAGATAAGCGTAGTGACGCTGTGCAAATAACATCCAGGCCACGCTACCAAGTTTCCTATCTTTACATTCCTATACTGCCTACTCTCTTTTAATATATATCTTCTTCCTCTCTCTGTTTATTTTACGTCATTACATTGGCGGCAGCGAACTATGACGTTAACCCACGCCCCCGCGTCCCTTGTTATTGCTAACAGTGTACTTAACGTAAACCCATGCCCTCCCCCGTTAGCCATAACACCTGGCTCGTTAGTTCAAAAGTGCGTAATAAGAAGTTCCTGCGTAGTAGCGTGAAAAGTGTCCTAGTGTGTCACCGTTACAGCTCAAGTAAATGTCTCTTGTGGTGGTAGGCGCGAATTTTTAATAGAAATATGTTCAGTGCTTAACGTAATTTCTCAGTGTCACCCGCGATCTGTGACATTCTCAGTAGCCCAAGTGCAGTTTGATTGTTGGTCAGTGTTAAATGTAGCCATTGTGTTTTAGTGATGAAAGCGGTGTCTGTACTAACTGTTATAACTTAACATGTCTTTTAACCTACATCCTCCTCCCTGTCCTAATCCTTACCTCACCCTCCTTACCCTTCCTCCCATCCCTGCCCTGCCCTGCCCCGCCCCTCCGTTCCGTGCACCTCCCCGCCCCGCGAAGCCTCGGTTTGGCCCGATCAACCACGCCTCGGCTCCTCCCCACCTCACCCGCAACGCACCAGCCTGGCTGGGCCTGGCCAGCCTCGCCTCGCCTCGCCCCGCGCCGCCCTGCCTCGCCCCACCCCGCTCGGGTGACCTCACGTCCTTCTGACCTGCCCCGCCTCGCTTGACCACACTAATTCCCCGTCTTTTGTCCCGTGAGCTGTGTGTTGATGATGATGGTTAATATAAAGTAATATTGCGATGAATGCAGAGCTTCACTCAGTGTATTTTTATGCTATTATGATTTGTGATGTACTCTTTGACGCGCAGTGATAAATGATATTCAGTGTAGCGCGCAGAGCTTCACTCCCCGACCCAGCCTGATGAGAACATTGTCGTGACGGAAATGATAGTTGCCAAACATTGACGTATCGTATAAAGTAAACTTTTTTTTTGCGAATGCACTTCCAACTAATCCATCACCCCTTTAGGATTGTTTCTCTGTCAAATGTCACACACAGTACCACCCATGGCCAGCCGGACGTCAACCACAGTACATACGAGCAGAGAAGAACCAGCATGATGAAAGCAGCGTGATGAATGCAGCGTGGTGAAGGCAGCACGAAACCCACCACACACCACGTCACTTCTTTCAAGTCCTCCCTTGGTATAGGATTAAGAAGATTTTATATTTTTCTACTTTAGGAAGTAAGGAGTGTGGAATGGATCGCCACACAACGAACCCTGGTGAGCCCAGCCAGGGAGGGATTCACCACTGTGGAAGGTGTAAGACAGGACGGTCTTTGGTCTCGCCGACACTCACGTACGGAGGGCGAGCCTTGGTCCGCGGAACCTGCCTTACGAGTCATCTAAGGAGACGACAGCCCAAACAGTGGACCGGCTCATCCCGGCCGGAGAGGGCCGACGGCAGATGAACAGAAAATCGTCTGGAATATGTTGAAAATGATGATGTTGCAGAGAAGAAATGCAGATGAAGCAGAAAAATTCATCTGGAATATGACGGAAAACGAAGATGTATAAAGAAACTCAGATGGAGCAGAAAAATTCATCTGGAATATGACGGAAAACGAAGATGTATAAAGAAACTCAGATGGAGCAGAAAAATTCATCTGGAATATGAAAATGAAGATGTATAGAGGAAGAACGCAGATGGGACAGAAAACTCGTCTGGAAGAGTATAGAAACCAGGAGGAAGTGAGAAGAAGTCAGAAGGTGTGGAGAAACGACCTACAAGGTGCGGTATGTGAAGAAAGAAGACAGAAGACAGAAGATGTGCTATGTGAAGAAAGAAGACAGAAGATGTGCTGTCCTGACATCACAAGAAAGTCGATGATGAAGGACCAACCGACTACAACTGCTGAGCTGCCGCCATCCCCTATTTTTCAGATACCAGCTGGATGGAAGACGTGAGCTATGCCGGACCCAACTAATGTACTGATGTTGTTGATGTATAATAAAAAGATATCAATCCCCTAATATGTGAAGTAGGAACATTTTTTGTGTATTTTGAAGTATTTTCTCTGATTTTGTTGATGTTTACTACAAAGAATGTCTTTTTTTTTAGTCTCACTTTTTTCTATGAGTTCATTTGATCAATGTCTTGGACTATGAAACACGATGTTGTAGCTATATTACTGACTGAGATGAATTATTATTTTGACATGGGCTGATAAGGAAATGTAACACCTGTTATTGTTGTAGAATGTGATTTGCAAGGTTGCCTCGGACACTATGCTACATATGAAGGATTGTTTCATTCTATGTTCACTTGCTATGTTTCCTTTTTCTCCTGGCATAGAAGCTTTGATCTTGGCGGGAGGTATAGTGAGCTTTGTCAGATCAAACTAGCGCCAGTAGAAAAACATACACCTATGAGATTGTTGTTTGTAAATGTGAAACTATGTTATCGCCCCAGGGATTATCTTTGATACCACACGTGATGTTGCTGTCTATATGTGACATCAGTCTCTGTGATGAAGCTTTGGTCTTGGCGGGAGGTGTAATGAGTGATTGTCAGACCAAACCTTACAGCCCAGATTATGTCACATATAACAGCAAGTACACCACAGACCTCGTGGTACCACCGCATTCCAGGTTGACACACCTCAGGTCGACCCTAGGGACTTGACCTGGCCTGCTAATGACGTGAGCCGGTGACCTACAACCGCACCTAGCCAAGACACCTGGCCAGGACCACACCTGCACACAATTATCCAGATCAAACCAGTTTAGTGTTAATTGTTAGAGGTCAGAAGCCGGCTGGGCCGACCCCATATAAAGGCCCTACAGTCCCGTCCACGGGCATTCAATATTCCATATTCTTTGGTCATACTGATTCTCATTCTGGTTGCTGTCATCTCTCTCCCGTTCGGGTCGTCACTCGGTTCACTAAGCAGAGTCACGCAAGTCCCCTCCCCAGGTCGGGAGGGAGACTTCCCGACCAGAACCCAGCTAAGCAGAAGCCTCTCATAGGAGGCAGCCCAGCCAGCACCCACTGGGCCTACGTCAGGGTACACGTGAGTCTTGTCAGAACGTCCTAGGGTGAGTTACCTACTGTGGGAAGTGTATTCATTCAGGTGTGTCCGAGAGTCAGTGTCAAGTAACGTAAAGCATGATGTGTTAGTACCCCGATATAATAGTGATATTAATGTGTCCATGTCATTGAGTGAAGTAATAAATAGTTGTATCAAGAGGTGTTTAACAAGTTGTCCCTTTAAGAAGTAATATATGTGTATTGACATACGAGATAAGATAAGCGTAGTGACGCTGTGCAAATAACATCCAGGCCACGCTACCAAGTTTCCTATCTTTACATCCCTACTCTCTATTCTTATATATTTATATTCTTCCTCTCTGTTTATTCTGTCTCATTACAGCCCTCCTGTCGCGTGTGTGGCTCATCTTATGAAATCGAGCCACGCCATGGTGTGTACAAGAAGGGGGGCTTGCATGCATGAGGCATGACGAAGTATGGGGATGTAACAGCAATCTACTGAGGAAATCTGCCACGTCGTCATGGCAGGAACCGCCCCTCCTTCCATTGATTTTTGATTTTGCCGCTTGCAGCGGCTACTTTATTGTGCACCCCACACTCATCCTGTGAGCGGTAGCGCAAAGGATTACAGAGTAGGGTTTACAAAGGGTCATAATAATTAACCCTGGTTGTCAGGATATTATGGCACCGAAAGTTACACAGTATTTCATTTACATTATTTGTTTAGTTCTATACATAAAGGGTAACTTATTCACAAATGCGTGAGAACAGGCGTGTGAGGCAGTATGTCTGGCCTCACACTTTGTTATTCACATTTACGTGGGAGGTATTCAAGCCCATTGCGTATTTGGTTCTGTACATGAGAACTGATATAGTTACTGAGTGCAAAAAAGTGGATACAATCTTAACATGTCGGCTATCTTGCCATTAGAGATGAAGTGTTGTGCCATTTCACACACAGTGTGCTTTGACCTGTCCCTAAAAGGTTCTACCTTCACACAGTCGAGGACGTAGTGTTCAAGTGTGTGGCCATATGTCTGGCCACACACTTTACATTTAGTTTTGTTTACATCTGCTTGAGGAACATACTACCAAAGGTACTTATATCCTAACCTTAATCTAGCGGTTACAACCTCTTGTAATCTAGTGATCTTGTTACTTGCTCCATATACATGTTTCACTTGATACATCTCATCATGGTAAACTATGGATCGACTAGTGCCTGTTTGCACTAGTCTACTTGCGTCAAACTCATCAATAAGTTCTTTCCTAAGTACAGTTTTAAGGGTTCTTTTTGACAGACCCAAATTGTATTCAACGGTGTCTTTGTTAGACGCGAGTTTGGCGAGGGCATCAACTCTGTCATGTTTTATGAGGCCTATGTGAGAGGGGATCCACAACAGTTTGACCCTGACACCCCGGTCAACAAGGCACGCATATTTGTGTCTGGCTTCAGAGACAAGATCGTGACAACCTGAGTCGAGGGTACCAAGGGCAAGTAGTGAGGATAGAGAATCAGTGATGATGAGACTGTCAGTAACAGTGGTTTCAATGAATTTAATAGCTGTGAGTATGGCAACTAATTCAGTTTGTAGAGTGGATGCCCAGTTGTTAATTCTAACTCCTTTCTCAATTATATTACCGTCAGGTTGAGTCACAACAATAGCACTTCCAGCCCTCCCACAGGCGGTGTTTAGAGATCCATCAGTGTAGATGGTCTGTGTGATATTATCATCAGTCTGTAGAGGGTGTATGTGTTCAAGGGCTCTCAATTTGGCAGTGTGTTGGAGATAAATGCTTTGTATAATTAATTTTTTAGGCGGATACGTCGGTATTGTGATATCGAAGGGAACTGTCCGCCAGGGTGGCAGGAAGCGCTGTTGTGTCTCAACTTTGTACAGGTGGTCTAGTCCAAATATCTTCATATGTGTAGCTGTAGTTTGGATCCATTTAGACTCAGTAGTCCCATGGTTCATACATTCTAGCAATTTTAAGGAAACAATGTTATCAGGATCACCACGCAGAAGCCCCAGGGCTATCATGAGGTTGACTTCAATTATTCTGTCTTTAACACTGGGTATACCAATTTCTTTCCTCATATTAAGTACTTTAGTGCTCATGGGACATCCTAGGATAATTCTGAGGGCTTTATTTTGCATTTTCCCGAGCTTGTCAACGCCTTTCCCGTCACGAATGACCAGGGCTGGTGCGTGGTAATCTATCAGAGATCTTTTATAGCCTAGGTACATTGTTTTAACAATTCTAATATTAGCACCATAGTGCGGGCTGTACCCCGCTACACTTCTAAGAGCTCTCAGTCTGTCAGCACATTGGCGGGTTAGCTGTTGTATGGCAGGTAGGGTACAAGGGACGGAAACACCAAGATATTTAAAAGAAGAAACATAGTCAATAGTGTTGTTACCTATCTTGAACTTGGCGGGGCCGCGTTTGCGGTTACCAGCTTGTTTGTTGAACACCTTAGTTTTGTCAGTGGAGATAATAAGACCAAGGTGTTCACAGGCTGCGTATACATGGTTCAGGGTGGTTTGCATTTCACGATGAGTTTTAGTATGTATAAGAATATCATCAGCATAGCTGATTGAGATATTGCTGGGGTTGTCTGGTATTAAATTTAATAATGCATTCATAAGAACATTGAACAAAGTGGGGCTAAGTACTCCACCTTGAGGGGTACCAAGTTGCATATCTTTAACTTCACTTTTGTAACCCTAAAACAGTGCAGCAGCCCTTCTGTTGGTTAGGTAACCACTTATCCAGTGTAACAGCCTACCTCCTATATCCATTTTGGCTAGTTCGTACAATATCAGTTGCCTATTGGCAATATCAAATGCAGCTTTTAGGTCAAGAAATGTGGTGTATCTGTGCCTTTCATCACCATGCACAGTTAGGAATGTGGTGATGCAATTATGTACACCTTTACCATGGGTGAAGCCATTTATGTTAGGAGACATGTGTTCTCTGATTCTATATAAGAGTCTGCCAAGAACCATCCTCTCAAAGGTTTTACACAGGCAGCTGGTTAGTGATATGGGACGCAAGGCATCAGGCTGTCCTGGTTTCGGTATTGGTACAACAATACTGCTGGTCCATGATGTGGGTAGTTGGCCCTCGGCATGACTCATATTGTACAATACCAACAATGGATTGCCTGGCACGCGCCTTAGTAGTCTAATGATGTTGTAGGTGACTCTGTCCTCTCCAGGGGAAGTAGACCTACCCCTGGCGAGGGCGGCGTCAAGCTCCCACTCAGTATATGGAACATCACACTCATCGTGCTGTTTGCCCAGCATAAAGCTAATAAGATTACTTCTCTCTACAGACTTCGCATCAAGGAGTCCCCGAGTCCTAGCTGGTAACATGTCATAGCTCGACACATGAGCCCACTTTGTTATTAGCTCATTTGACTTTTGCAGAGGGTTTGGATGGGAGACGTGTCTTCTGTTTTTACCTCTGATTATGTTTATGTCTTTCCAGGCTTTGCTGAGGGATGTGTGTTGGTTCAGGCTGTTGACATATGTCTCCCATGCATTTTGTCTGAGTTCGTTTACACGTTCCCTGACAGCAGCAAGGGAAGCTTGATACAATTGTAACATTTGAGGTGTTCTACATTGTCTGTAACCCTTACCCACCCTCCTGACCCTAGCCCTGAGTTTTTCAGCTCAGGGTCATTATAGCACTGCTGTTGCCTGTTCCCATTATGCTGACCACGTTTTCTCCTTTTTT
>NW_024718273.1:10497464-10514699 GCF_018991925.1 Homarus americanus | reverse complement strand
TAAGGATAACACTGGGAACAAATTCAACTTTTGTCAGTTGCATACATTTTGAGACCTGTTTCGGGTAAATTGAGGTCACTGATTTCAAATATGGCACCGGTTTTTTCTATCGGGTCTAATTTTGTTGCGGTGAGTTACCTACCATTTACTACTATATATAGTTAGACTACCATATACTACTGCTAAAAATCTAAACCAGCACACAGAGAGGAATTACCAAACACGTAGAATTAATTTTTATTACTTTTATTTACCTTGACAAGCATATTTGGATTCATCAATTGCTTTTGTGAACTATGCCAGATTTATTCAGGCACAAACTTGCGTTTAATGGACTGTCTTGAATATCGCCTCTCAGTGCAGTCTCGCTGAATGCTCCAGCAATAGTCCGCCATCATGTGAATGTCCCAGCGACCTTGATACCTGTCTTCCATGACTTTGATATCCTGGTGAAAGCGTTCACCTTGCTCATCACTCATCCCCCAAGTTTGCCGGAAACAGTTCAAGATGACTGTTCAGGAAATGCATCTTAATGCTCATGTTGCAACCTAACACATGGAAACTTTCCATCAAAGATTCAACGAGCTTTTTATAGTCCTCTGATTTCCTGTTTCCAAGAAAGTTCCTCACAACAGAAACGAATGCTCCCCAATGCATTTCTCTCAACATCAGTCATGGATTGAGTGAAGGCTTGGTCTTTAATCAGCGTCCTAATTTGAGGGCCGTCGAAAATACCTGCTTTGATCTAGCGTTAAACCAGGGAACACTTCACACTATACTTAAAACAGTCACTGTCAGTATCGAGCGCCTTGACAAACTGTTTCATAAGGCCCAGCTTGATGAAGGGGCAGGCAATTTTCGTTCCACTAGGGGTTCATAAATGATGTTCTTTTCCCCAACATTGAGAGGCTTTCCCTAACTGGCCATTCCTTCTGAATCCAGTGTCTGTCTTTGGCTCTGCTGTCCCAAAGGCAGATAAACAAAGAGAAATTTTGTATACCCACCTTGCTGTCCTAGCAAAAAATTATCATTTTAGATCAACACAGATGATCCATTTGTGTTCTTCATATTTGAGTAGCTCCAAAACCGTTTTGATGTGTTCATATTTTTCTTTCAGGTGTACTGGTGTCCTATGGATATTGAGCAAGATGTTGCCTATATGTAATAAAACACACTTCAGACTCCGCTTAGAGCTATCTATAAAGAGGCGCCACTCTTTCGGATCATAACCTGGAGCTCCCATCGCGGTGACTAATCCAGAAATATCACAACAGTAGACGAAGTCCATTATGTCTATTTTCAGCAAGTTTTTATCTTTTAACCGTGAAGCCAACAATTCTGACAGCTTTTTAGACAGCCCAGATCTCGAACTAAGTCATTGAGTTCTGCTTGGCTAAATGTTTGCGGTTCTGTTGATATGCCTGCAAATTTTGAGTCACTATTTCTGTTAGTTGACTCCTCTGTGACCTCAGTGTCATATTCACTGTCAGATTCAGCGGAAGCAAGTTGAGTGAAGATAGGCTTTGGAACATCATCTGAATGGGGCACAGGCCTGATTGCTGAATCTAGACCTGATCTGCACAAACGAATGCCATTTTCAGAATCTGTGACCTCAAATCTACCAGAATCAAGTGTCAGAACTCATGCAACCGAAAGTGTGTTCCCCAGTGTCTGTGATGAACCATACAACCAGTGTTATCAGAATATATTTTTCATAATTAATAGCTCAAATTATTTGTAGAATGTAACCGTTTAAAATCATTTTCTTTTGCATGGATGAGTATGGAGATGAGATATGAAGATGTAAAGTTACATGAAGGACTCCAAGCTGATTACTGATAACTGTAGTTTCTCTATAGGACAAGATAAGTCAATTTGTATCTTATAACTAAAGCTACAGTTATTCCAGAATAATCATGAATAACTTAATTGTATGTGTTGTAATGATGAGAAGGTTTGAGGGTAGATGCATAAATTTTCAAAAGAATTCTTATCCAGGATAAGGTGAAGTAAATTTATTGTAAATAGTAAAATTTAAAACTTTGCATGGGTTAATCAAGTTCTCTTACCTATTAATTATTGTGTATTATTGTCATATTGACCTGTGATATTCTCACCTTGACGAATGTTCTTCCCAATTAAACTTCAAATACTCATCCAATTTCAGGATCATAATAAACACTGTGCAGACATGTAAATATAAAATATAATAATTAAAATTTACTACTTTATATGTATACATTACCCAACTCTTATAGATTATGATATCTTACATAATAAAATAGGGCACCTAACTAACTAACATGGCATAACTAGACAACACAAATAAATATAATTACACCTGGCATAACAAACATATAACACAATATATTCAGACAATAAAAACTATACTACAACCTAACCTAACATATATTAGTAACATACTTTAACCACAAAATACAGACAACTCGTTACTCCCCTACCAGGACATACACGTATAATGAAAATATTCCAATAAAGGATAAATCCTAACTTAGCCTTCCCTAGTTATATAACATGGTATAACCACAGACAAAACCTAATTACATTAAATCCAAGATCTAAGAGGGTGAACCCTACTGATTAATGCCGACGGTGTGGTCTTGTACACAACTAGAGACCTCAAGTGGACGATACTTTTACTCCCTGCCAGTCCCTCACACGAGACTTCCATCAACAAGCTTCGGTCTGGCATAATCCACGCTCTAACACACACACTCGGCCGGAAATTTGGATAATCTTATATTACACGATACTCTCTCACCTCCAGTGAAGTTCACACCGCGACCTTCTGTCACCCTCAGCCGATCAACCAGTCGGAAGCCACAACCTTGGCTAGCGAAGATTTCAACCGATCATGAGGGTTCCTATATTATGTCATGCTCATAACAATTATATTATAATGCATTATGTAAATAAAAACTAATTTTGAACACCCAAAACTCAGTTTCCCGAGATCGGAGGAGTGTAATGCAACTAATTTAGTTTCAACTTATTCAATACCAAATTTGAATTTTATTGATGTTCAAACTTTGTATTTTTAAATATGAAAACTGAGTAACAATCTATCTTATTAATGATATTTTCGATGGTATAAGGTAAAATAGAGATTGAAAACGTTGTTTTAACAGCTAGTGGTACCAGCTTACCATACTTGCCACAACTCAATATCAACTTGAATTACCTTGTCTGAATAACAAAGGAAAAAGGTGAATACTCAGATATCTGGTAGTAAATACTACATCAGCTCTCTCTACTCCTCGCTGTCATTGGTTCTCTTTTGTCATCATCCACCTTCCTTCACCATCTGTCACCATCCTGCCACATCTATCACAATCCTTCACGGTCTAGTTAGTCTCTCTCGGTGTATTTTGTGAGGTATATATTGTCTAAATTAGAAACTTTTGAAATAAAGAGTCGAGATTAATTATTTTTATTCGTCTGTTTCTTTCCTCTTTTCCGTCTTTTCATTCTGTTTCGCTTTCTTTTAATTCTTGCACGAAACATCTCTCACGTTATAACTTCACTATTGCATTCATTATTATTATTATTACCTTTAATTACTAATAATTATGTTTGTACAGGTTGCGAATAATATACAAGGCTCGTGATATACAAAAGCTCGCAATGTACAAGGCAAAACGTACAAACGCTCGTGATGTACGAAGGTTCGTAATGTGCAAATGATCGTAATATACAAAAACTCGTGTTGTACAAAGCTCGTAATGTACAAACATTAGTATGTGCCAAGGCTCGTAATGTACAAAGGTTCGTAATGTACAAAGGTTCGTAAAATACAAAGACTCGCAATTACAAAGGCATATGATATACAAAGGCTCGTGATGTATAAAGGCTCGTGATGTACAAAGTCTCGTAATGTAAAAATGCTTGTGATGTGCAGTACATAGCTTGGTGATGTACACATACGTCCTGAGTACACAGACTTGTAACATATATAGATTCTTGATGTAAATAGGATCATGATGTATACAGTCTCGTGATGTGCACGTGCTCGGTGATGAACACAGGCTTTGATGTACACAGGCTCTTACATCTGTTAACCCCTTCATGGAAAAGGGTTATTTTGCTCAAAGGTTAAAACATCATATTTAAGGAATTAAATAATTTCTGATTGGGATTATTTTTTATATGAAATATTCAAAGAACTACAAAAAGTTAACCATTGAATTTATTAATTATATTTAGGTGGTTTGCATCGTACTGTAAGTGTTTAAAAAACGCTTCCATTTACTACTATAAATAACTTCATCATCCTCTTTTGTACAACTGCTGTTTTTGTGAACCCTGTGCTGCAATACACGTCTCCATATTCACAAACAAACGTGGAAATACACAGACTCGCGACAAATAAATCAGTTAGGTAGATGCATACACTTACAACCATACATAAACTGGTTAATAAACAATCAGAAGGCATTGCATATATTCCAATAGAGATCACAAATAAAAATATATTAGCCAAAGAATGCAAGGCTAGTCATCCAACCTTAAAGAAATCGTTCTAACTCTCTTCATAGCATCAAAATTAATTCTTAAGAGTCAGAGAGAAAAATTTAACACTATTGACCAGGTTAATAAGTTTTCTGCTGTGTGCTACTGGTGTGACTTACAGGGGTGTCATACTCCTACGTTGTAAGTTTTGGTGTGTACTACAGGTATATAAGATTCCCACCTCGTAAGGCTCGACTGAACCTCCATCTCCGGTCTCATTTTCAAGTTTCAGAAGAAAACTGACCAAAAACCCTGACACATTCTCACGCTCAGGTGAAGATATTTCCAGAGAAACGACGCTGGAAGAAAAAGTTAAGAGGATTTTCTGGAACTATTTCGTGCGTGTGTGTGTGTGTTTGGTTCGCCCCCATTACTTTAATCACGGTTATTTAACCGAGGGTTAATCCTTGTCACTTGCACCTTTAACTCCTGTAAAATATATTCTCTGTGTCATACGTTTTGTTTTTTTCTCACCTTTTTCCAATCACTACCTTTACCTGTGTAACTATCATCTTCTACTAACAATCTCCTTACAAGGAAACATCAGCACCCCTTATCTCGTTAATTACTCCCACTAACAGTGTAAACACCACTCCTTGATTCATTAATTTTATTATATTTTTGTTAGCATTAAGGTATTTTTTTTTCATAATGGTTAAAGCCTCTGAGAAGGTTGTTTCACTGTAAACATCATTAGTGTATTTCCTTTCGTTTTCTGTCAACAAACACAGGACCGTTGGTTCCTAATTAGTTGTGATTTTTTTATACTATTTTAACCTAAACTTCTTTTAAATGATACATATGAAAGTTACAAAAAGAAATTTAATTATAGTTTTTTTTTTATTTAAAGGAAAGTTTTAATCCTATCGTTCTTAGACATCAAAGGAAATTCAAAACACTGACGTCATGACAGTTAAGTAATATAAGCAGGTAAGGTACGAGGCTACGAGCCTTTACAATGTTACGGCAAGAGGAAAACAAATGCTGACTCCTTACTGTTATTGCTGGCTGATTTGGTTTGGTCACCCATCAGTGTCATCTTCACACTTTTCCTGATTACTCTCTCTGCCTCCTTACATAATCCTCTACCTGTCCACAACTATACAGTATATATATTCCGTGATAGCCTCTAATATTCCCCACAAGCACTCATTAGCATTTATCCAACTTATTCTAATCAAATTTTTACATCACAATATTTTGCTCGTATTTTCTATTCATTTAAAACTCAAATCACCCCTTTTAAAACATGGGAGATAATGCCACGAAAATCGAATAAATAAATAACAAAAAGATCAAGAAACAAGTAATTATATTTGTTTCAAGTTATAGACTCCGAAAAATGCAGGAACATCCACCAAGTCACTCGCCCGCTCTCGTCGCTGGTTCTCCATCATGTTAATTATTCTCAAGACACAGTCAGTCCAGCCGCTGTGTGTGTGTGTTGTGTTAACCTCAAATCCTCATTCCTCATATTTCCTCTCCTGTGACCTTTTTCTTTCTGTCGTCTGATATTTCCAGTTACCCTTTCTGATGATAAGCAAAAATACTTTGATACTAACCATTCCAACATCCTGCTTGCCAACCATCCTAATATCCTGCCTGTCACCCATCTTACTACTCTGCTTATCAACCATCCGTGTATCCTCTCTATCAACCATCTTACCATACTATCTGCAAACCATCCTAGTGCCTGCTGTCACACAACTACCGTCACAACCTGTCTGCCAATTAGTAGTCTTACTCACTCCAGCTTCCAGTCAGCTACAGTATATGGCAGTTGGATGAGCTGCCTGCACGTCCTACAGTCTCCTGCAGCATCACAACGACAAAATCGGAGTCAATTTGTATTCATGTATAAAGAAATAGCAGTCATGAATGCATGAGCTCAGACAACCATAAAGGTTCATCAAAAGTTATCACACACACGCGGTGGTCGTCGAGTTTTTCACAAAATATAGAGAATTTTCTCACTCCCAGAAAACATTCAAAACATCCATTCAGGACTGTACCAATATTTCAGAAGTAGAGTAATATTTAGAGACCAGTTTAAAACAGACGCAAGTGAGTAGATGTGAAATAATAAATATTCATCCTCTTCTCTCTTTTAAGACATGCAGTGAGTCGAGGAGACGGATATCTACAGTAGACATATGGAGTATCGTCATCCAACTCCTCATCTTGGGTTTTTCGTGTTCCTCGCACCAGCATTTTTCACTGGCTGATGACACAATACCACTTAGATAGATCTGTATTGATTTTCAGGTTAGTCTAAACATATGTCTGGACTTTAGCCGAAGATCTGCAGGACTAACACTTGAGTGACCAGTACTATCACCACTATCGTTCACCCGACACACGCTGGCACAAAGAAAAATTACAATTTTATTCCAAACGAGTGATGCAGTGGTCGTTAGTTTATAAATCCGAAGTGACACATGAAGCCTCGTAATGAGAAAGAGGTCACGTTTAATAGTTTTATTTCAGTGCCTCAATATAACGTATACAATAGTATGTACAGTAATATGAGGTATGTTAAGTGAAAATTATATAAATATTCTCCAACTCTAATACAATAATTGATTTAGTTCCTACTACATATCTTAATGAGCTTCATGTATTGATGATACTCTAGACAGGCGAATGTGTGAGTTCCCCGCTTTCCTTTCTCCGGTAACTGATATATTACTCACACCTTATAGCCCCTTGCAACTTGATTTGGGTCATGGACTCCGTGGAGAGCTAGACACTGGTGGAAATGTGTCTAGAACCGAAGGAAAAGCCAGACACTAGTGGAAATGTGTTATGAAGGCAGGAAAGATGTATCCACTGGCGGAAGTGTGTTGGTGACTCCGGGATGCTTGGATACGCTAGTGCTCTCGACTCAGCACTATATAAAGGAGTGAGTTTTGGTGTTGTAGAGTTTTGTATATAGAGCTCTCATTTTTATATTTATTTTCATCTGACTTTAGGTTTGTTTACATTTTCAGTATTTCTTCGTTTCCCACAATATTTCTTTCCCCTCACAATTTATCCATTTATAATACATAACCTTAACAATATACTCACCCTTTATCTCTGTTTATCCAGCTAGCTATCTTTTTCCTATCCCTGTGTTCCCCTATCCGCTATCTCTCCATCAGGTACATCCTCTCCCACACAATTTCTTCATAAATGTTTCTAATCCCGGATTCCCTCATCCACAACCCTCCCCCTCCCTTGCAGCCAGTCAATATCCTTAAGAGCGATATCTCCATCACATACCACGACAGACTCACAACAGAGGCCTACAAGTACCTCGGGATGAATTACGGCTCTCCAGTTATCACACCATCAACAGAGATGAAAGTTGTTTCGGTACAATATTGCATATGGCATCCTGAGAAGGGTGTGACATGCCATCAGGTGTTGTGTAATATAAGAGTTATATGAGTTACGGAAAAATGTGTTGAAAGTGAAGAGAAAAGGAAAGAGATAACGGAATTTTCTTCTCGATGATGATGATGATGATGGCGTACGTCAATTAATATTATATATATATATATATATATATATATATATATATATATATATATATATATATATATATATATATATATATATATATATATATATATATATATATATACGTTCCTCAAAATAACTCGGAATCAGGTTTGCGGATTAACACCAAATTTCATAGTTTCTAACGGTTAATACATTAATTTACGGTAACGGCGTCGCTTATTTGATATTAAGCCTGCCATGGTTACGGTTAGCAGGTAAGATATACAACTGCTCGGATGTCTTATCATTATTATTATTATTGTTATTATTATTATTATTATTATTATTATTATTATTATTATTATTATTATTATTATTATTATTAATAATAATAATATAGTAGTAGTAGTAGGGTACGGTAGGCCAGTGGAAGGTTTGCCCTCCCAATGCGTGTGTGGCTCATCTTATGAAATCGAGCCACGCCATGGTGTACAAGAAAGGGGGGCTTCGTATGCATGAGGCATGACGAAGTAAGGGATGTAACAGCAAATCTACTGAGGGAAATCTGCCACGTCGTCATGGTGGAACCGCCCCTCCTTCCATTGGACAGTGAGAACCTCCGTCAGAGGACTTCAAACACATTCAACGAAGCCCGTGTGGACGTCAGTGGCAGAGGATTCTGTACGCGGGGACAGCGAGCCTTTTTTGACATAAGGATTTTTGATGCCATGGCCGCATGTCACCGTAACCCAGCTCTCGATGCTGCACACAGGAAGAACGAGAACGACAAGATTAGGGCATATGGGGAGAGAATTCAGAACGTTGATCAAGGCAGCTTCACTCCTCTTGTGTTCACAACCTCTGGCGGGATGGGACCAAGTGCAAGATGCTTCTACGCCAGACTCGCGGAGGTGTTATCTGAACGGAAGCAGCAGCCCAGAAGTTATGTTACAACCTGGTTGAGATGTCAACTGTCCTTCTCTCTGCTTAGGTCTGCATTGCTTTGACTCAGGGGAACTAGAGCATCGGCCCCAAAGCAGACAATAGTCGCAGATATCGATTTTGAGGCAACAGTCACTGAATGCCGCGAAGATCTGCGGCTCAACTAACTCAACACAGCCAGGATAGCTACTTACGTAATAGGATAGTTAATTTTAAGGTAATAAAATGGCGGCGAAGATTTGGCTATTGGGGGAGGCTGTAGTAGCAGTAGTAGCAGTATTGTTTTTAATTCTATCTTTGTTCTTATTTCGCTTTAATATTTATAACTGATTCTTTATATAAACTGATAAATCTGTGTTAACTTTCTTTAACTATTCAAAATGAAACATGACTTGGCAGGTGAAAGATGTTATCTGGCTCGGGACAATCTCAGGTGGCGGGTGACGAGAACAAAACAAACTCCGTCTCCGCTGTTGTGTTCCCAATAGTACATCAAAGTCACTCTAGTATTTATAGAACGTATTGTATCTGGGACAAGAGTTGTCATGGTGAAGACGTCGAAAGTTATTACAAATAGGCTTTGAGGAGGCTGTGGACGTGTGTGTGTATGAGAGAGAGAGAGAGAGAGAGAGAGGGGCATAACATATCATGAAATGACTGGGAGAATGGAAACACGATAGTAGAAAAGAATTACTGAGCAAATCTGTAATGCGAAGGGTTAAATGACGGTGGTGAAGGAGGGAAGCAAGCAGTAGGTAGCGTTATAAGGTTATGGGGGTGAAGGAGAAGATTTATGAGGCTATTGGGATGGTGAGGGATGGACAAACAAAACATGGAAAGACGAGCAGATGCTGTGTGATGGTAATGGTGCGTCTCAACCACTGACTTCTGGGATATAATGATGGGAAATGATACATTGTTGTTTTGTTATTCCATTTATATTGTCAGGATAGAAGAGTGAGGAGTGGTTGAAGCAAAGAAGGCAGATTAGAAGGAGGAAAATATAATGAATAAGATACCTAAAGGAGTAGAAGAAGGATAAGAATGAAAAGAAAAAAACAGGCAAAAGGATGAACGTAACAACAAGGATATAAATATAGAAAATAATGAGAAAACGTTGAAATATAATAAAGTTAAAACTAAAGAAATAAACGTGCTGATTTTTGCGATAGAAGCAGACAACGAAACATGACGAAGGGGAAGAACTCACAGGCAGTGGGGTCAGGCAGGTCCTTGAGGTCATCAGGGACTCATCCACCAAGTGACGGTAGTTTTTACTGTGGGAGTTACCAACTTGAACCAGGAAGTAGGTGTATCTGTAGTATTGTTAGCTTAGTACTGTATTTTTCAGTATTTTGACATGTATTATGTAAAAGTAGCAAAACCATAAGATAAATATTTAAATATTCAAGACCTACGAGCAGCAGCACAGTTGTAGGAAGGTCGCAGAGGTGTACGAGTTGGATGGAGCTGCCTATAGAAAAGCGCCAAAGGGAGAGCTAGCATGTAAGGGTTAGTGATGGCTGTTTGGGCGGTGGCGGGAACAGCCTGAATGAAGCTTGACCCCACGGAAGATATGAGTAGGCGGATAAAATACAATTTCTTGAAGAGAGAGAGAGATACCGACCCGAGGGTTAGAGAAAGAAATTAACTTGAACGAGTTTTCATATTTTACATGAACTAGTTACCGGATCTACTGTACTCGTACATGTTGTATGTGATATCCTCGTGGCGGGAAGTGACCTTTCAGCCTTATATCTTAAGCTATAGGCTTATACTATTACGAATAGGATTAGGAAACATCAATGATCATAACCCACAAGGAAGAATTCTGTATTTGAAAACTGGATCTATTCCTATATTCTGAAACAATAACTTAAGGCGACCGAGTAATCTTAGATTCCTTGCCCTCGTTCTATAACCGATATTAAACCAGCGTAAGAAGCTTTCAGGGATAACCTTGAGAATATTTCTTAGGAGTTTTAAGCAATACCTCGAAGCGTGTAGTAGGTATAGAGCTGAGATTTCGAATTGTGTGCCAGGCTTAGATTTTCAAAGAGTGAACTTTATTACTCACTAAATAACAATTCGGAAAGCTTTAGAATGAGTGGACACAAACTTAAATTACGAACTTAAAATATAACGACGTTATATGAAGGTACGAAATATACAGATGCTTACAGGAGATGAAAAAGTTCCAATAGGACATTGTACTACTAATTGTACTAAAACAGATGGGCTTCGAAGCCATTAACGAAGACTGTCTCTATATATTCAGATGGGAAAATGCCTGAAAGAGAAGTTGGTATTCATCTAAAGAAGTCGGGTAGTTGTGTAAAGGGATCTTGGGCAGTGTCAGAAAGATTACTATTGGTCGAGCTTAATTAATGATAAATCCATGGTTTGGGCATTAATTCAGGTAGATGCACTCGTCTAAGAAGAGTTTTATTAAGATGCAAATAATGCAAAGGAGAGCTGCGAAGTTTAATGAACGTATTATAATTGGTGATTTTGATGCAAAGGAAGGGAGGGGGAAAGAAGCACAAGAAGTGGACCACGTAGTTCTTGTAATAGGAATGGAAAGAGGAGAAAGGTTAGTTAACATCAACCAAGGTGCAGTTCCCTTCACTAGTGCGTTTACAGGGGTTAATCTTATAAACATTCCACAATTCATTGCATTGATATATTTGTTTTGATATTGTCTTACTTTTATTCCATAGTATGTTTACTGTTGCGAGTTTCCTTCTGTATAGTGTAAACAAACACAGGGCTGCCACACTGCACAAAACCTGACGAGGCCCTGTAAAAGCACTAGTGAAGGGTTCAGTACTAATACCTTTTTTACTTGGATTACACATTGACATATAATAATATCAGGAATTCAATAGATTGTATTTTATTTCAATAAAAAAATTAATAACTCGGTAATCCAAGCTAAGACCTGTCCAGGGGCAGACTGTTGGTCAAACCACGTCACATATGTTTGGCGAAGTCGAATAAAATAAAATTCAGAGAAGCTGAATACAGAGGGGGGGGGGGGTGAAACAAAAAGCTAAAGCCCAAAACAGGTTTATGTATTGTTTAACAAAAAGGAATTGAAGAACAAGACATAGATACAAAAATGACATGATTTAAAAATATTGATATAAGAGAGCGAGTTAAAAAACCTAATAGGACAAACCTTGAAATAGACTAAAACTGAATGGATCGTAAATTGGAATTTAATAAATATATAAAATAAGAAAGTTGGTAAGAAGAAGTGAGGATTATAAAGATCAGAATCAGACCATATCAGAATGTATTTGAATATGGAAGATGAATCAGATTGATTTGAGAATTTACAAAGATATTAAGCTGGATTTCGCAAGACATGAGACACGTAAAGGAAAAAATACTTTACAAAAATAAGCAAAAAAGTCAGACCTGAATGAAGCTCTACCGACATATGAGACCTAAACTAGAGAAAGCTACATTAAAAAGAAGATTTCAGACATCAACACTGAGAGCAATCTTCTGGGAGGTGTGTAAACTTGTTAGCGAAGCACGTGCGAGCTATTTTGCATTTTGAGAGGTGTATAAACTCATAAAGGGAGGAGGAGAAACCGGGTATTCCACCTTTAAAGAAGAAGTAGGGCAAACTGTTGAAGCTGACAAGACAAAGCAGAAGTGTTATATAGAAGGACGCTTGAAGAAAACGAAGACTATGTGTTAACTTAATATTAATGTGGTTTCAACGAAGGTAGGTGTGTGAAACGGGCACGTCTAAATAAATATATCAAAGAATTAGTTATTAAAAAATTATTTAAGTTTTTATTGCAACTCTTATCATGGCGGGTCCTAGTATTTGGAACTTGTGCATAATTTAAGTGTTCTTAAACTGATTTGAAGTTATACAAGACTTCCGGCAAGTGTTCCTCTTCATTATTGTGGTAAAGATGAGCATCTATCATGTACAAAGTTTCCACTAAGTAGAAGACCAGTTAATGGGTCCCAGTGGGCGTAAACTTATTCTGTAGTGCACAGACATTCGTTCAGCGTTAGGTGCGGTGTGAGTCACACCCCCTAAACAAAATTCAACACAGAAATGGTGGTCAAATAAGTGATGATGAGTCGTATTTGTGATATTAGTTAGTGCGGGTGATTAATCAGGATTTTCACTCTCTGCTATGTCTAATTAAGATGGATGTTACCTAGATTTATTGTCTGATACAAAAATTAAGCATCCAGCACACTAATTAAGGAAGTGTAGTAAGAAGTTTCGGTAAAAAAACAAACACAAATAACACTGTAGTGTGATTATTAATTAACATTCTATTGCTAGTGTACAGGACTTTTTTTCATTCTTTTCGTGGAAACATTTAGTCGAATTACATGTTGTATATTTCTTAAACTATGAGTGATATAGAGAGGAGTAGGAGAAAAACGCCCAGCTGTTATCTGCCCTCCCAGGACACAAGTGACATGAACTCCCACATTTAATACATGCTCTCAGGAATAAATAATTATTTTACGTACAGAACTGTACATAATTATAAGCTTAGAAATGGAGAATATCTGACTGAAACAAAATATAACAACTTTCAACAATAAAACGTCACCAGACTACTGTGAGAAAAATCTTAAGACAGTGAAACACAATGGAAACTTTATTTGTTCGTAAGGCACTTTGGTGTAAGAGTGCTTTATAACACACACACACACACACACACACACACACACACACACACACACACACATATATGAGGTAGGACTTGCCGGGAGACCGTCCCACTTAAAAAAATATTTCTTGTGGTTATTTGGAGTCCTGTTGTGATCAGCATGATGTATGGACCGTCGTTAGTTGATGTCCACCGCGGTTCCACTTTTTCAATAAATGTGGGCTGAGATATACACGACGGTTGTGCGTATATTTACAGTGTATTGTGTAGATCTATTAGATACAACTGTACAGAGAAAGCTGGCCCGGTGATCTAGAACTGAGGTGGTCTCAGTGTTAGAAGTTCTAGAACTGAGGCAGTCTCAGTGGTAGATGTTCTAGGACTGAGGAAGTCTCAGTGGTAGATGTGTGCCCTATGGGGTCCAGCAATAGACTGAAATCAGGCCCCGCGGGCGGCCACGCCCGGGATGTAATTCACCCAGGACCTGCCAGGGTGATCCATGAGTCAACCTTCTAGAAAATTCTCCGAGGAGAGAAACGCTGCAATGCATCACCTCCTCGGAATGTACTACCATCAACAAGTCAGCAGTGTTGTGGTTAAGTTGTATAAATAACCGGCTGGAAATGACCTCGTTGACCCATGAATCATTCTTAGCTGATGGTGCCACTCTCTACATATGCTAAATATGTAACTACATCAAATACTTGGGAACTGCAAGTGTGAAACAAAGTATCTAATTACCAAATATGAGCAATCAAGTCAGTTTTTCCAAGAACTCCCTACTTCTTCAGAGGGGGTGGAATCATACTGTGGAAATCTCGCAGTCATAACAGTCAGCCTGTCAGCATGACTAAAAGCCGACTGCTATGTCTACGCTAAGTGCTCGCCCCTATGAACAACCTTTAACCTCTGCAGGTCAATGAATAATGAAAATTCATAATTATACATCCATGTGTTACACACACACATACACACACACACCAAACTCCTCGGTGCAACTACTGCATAGATAAAAAAAAATAAACAGGAAAGTAAACATCATTACAACCATAAAATCTTCCAGTTATCATCTCTACATCCTTTGTCGTCTCAAATCCCTTGGAGTCCCTACGTCTGAGCTCATGAATGCTTACTCTATATTCATACTGTACTTCCTAAACTCACGCTTCCCCAGCTCTTTAACTGCTACACAACGAGGACCCCAAAAGAGAGTACAGAAGAAAACGTGCAAGACTATTCTTTTCCCCCTTTACACCACATATCAAGATGCATTCAGTAGGCTCCCTCAACTCTGATCATCATTGTGACCTCCCATATAACCGTGCCTATATCACTTTTGTACTGTACGTATGCTGAAATTTCTTGTTAATGACCCTCTTCCCCTTGTCATTATATCGGTATTACCACAGTGTTCAGTCTGTCGGGATATTCCCTTTATTAGTATGCGGTCTACTGAGGTGCAGTTGGTCTACCGCTCGAGTTTAAATATCCCGCTAGACCAACCCCAGCTCGACACACCGCATATTATAGTAGCACCATTATACTGTGTAATTATAAACAGTGTCAATTATGTCATTTATGAGTTTTCAGCTTATTGTTGTTGGATTTGTCAATAAACCGTTAATTATTATTATTATTATAATTATAATTATTATTATTATTGTTATTATTATTATTATTATTATTATTATTATTATTATTATTATTATTATTATTATTATTATTATTATTATTATTATTATTATTATTATTATTATTATTATTATTATTATTATTATTATTATTATAAGGTAATGAGAATCGTCAGTTTAGTCACGTCAGTCTGAGGCTGACATTGGTAGACTCTCACCTTTAATGGCCCGAAGCTAATTAACGGAAGAGGATGAGGTTATGAACAGGGCGGAGCAGCGTATGACAACACTGTCCTGCGAATCCTTACTGAGCCTCACCATCCGAGGGAGCCTCACTATCTCAGGGAATTTCACTATCCTTGGAAGTTTCACCATGCTAGGGAGCCTCACCATCCTAGGAAGTTTCACTGCTGGCCACTATACTCAATCCTCATCACGCTGTAAAATTAGAAAAAAATAATTTGGCTTGATTCATTAATCATTCAGTATTTTTTTCATGTGTGAGGTTGTGTACGGCCATGAAGGGATAATTCAGATAATCTACTTAAGGGATAAGTTGATTAGCCTCTTATACAGTGAAGAACCACATTCCCTAGAGCAGGGCTATTCAACTACTTTAGTATGGGGACCAGATTATGAAATTGAAATTGACAGATGTGCTATACATTTTCAACTTCCAATTTCTGATCTAAGCACTTACACATAAACATAAAAAGTAACAATAGATTGCTTAAATTCTCCTAAGTACATTTGTATAAATATTTTGCACATAATTCATGCAATTAGACATACATAACGATGCAATTGGCTACATTGTGTGCAAAAATAAACACATTGTGGTTAGGGACACTGAGTAAGTCACTGAAATACATCTGTTCTCGTATTTCTCTGTCTTTAATTCTGTATGTGTGACAAGTACCAGTTTATCATCTTATAGGCCGCACATCTGCAAACCTTTGATATATTTATCCTCTAATGGGAAAATGTTTACATCTTGGATCTTACCAGAGCAGCGAAGTTAAGCTCATAAATAGACACTGACCAGTGAGGGAGGAACGATTGTTTGTTTTTATGGCATTCATATGTGAGATTTGCGCAGACGGTTGTGACAGTGAAGGGGTTAATATGGTTTTATAATTACTCGGAATCAATCAAAGGGCCAAATAAAAATGGATCAAAGGCCAGATTCGGCCCGCGGGCCACCATTTGAATAGGCCTACAAGAGATTATGGTTTTGGTTATGGTTTTAGTGATGTTGAATATACACAAAATTATTGTACCGTATAATATATTAGCGGTGTGGACACTCTCACGTACTCCTCACACAATGACAGCGAGAGAGTGTCTGTTTCACCCTTCGCCTTCCTATCACTTTACATGATATTGAAATCCTAGTGTTAACTCCCAACGCATTCGCACTTCTCTGTGTTCACTTCCCATACATTCGACCACCGTGTGTTACGTCCCAACACATTCGCACATCGTGTGTTAGGTCTCCACACATTTGCACATCGTGTGTTAGGTCTCCACACATTCACACTTCCATGTGTTAGCTCCCACACATTCACACATCACTGAGTAAGCTCCTCGCACACTCTCATAACCCTGTGTTAGTTCCCCGCACACTTAAGCTCCCTTGTATTAGCTCTCCACACACTCAATCACCCTTGTGATAGCTCCCCATACACTAGCGCATCCATGTTAACTCGCCACACACACATGCTCCCATAACCCTGCGTTAGAGCCCCACATAAACTTGATGAACACCCAGTGTACTTCCCTCCCTCACCAGCTAACCTTAGGGTCGTTCCTCAAGTGATGTGACAAACAACCTCGAGTGTGAGAGCTCAGATGATACACTCATTAACATAAAACGTGTTACTGATAAGAGAAACAGAAGAAAATTAGCAATGACAAAATTTGTCTGTCACTGAAAGAGAAATCTTGTTTTACATGCCAGCGTAGTTTTATCACGTTATTAAACCAGT